>NC_062227.1:14478937-14605837 GCF_902686445.1 Sciurus carolinensis
ATCTATGCCCCAAACAGTGGCTCATCCATATATGTTAAACAAATCCTTCTCAATTTTAGAAACCAAATAGGCCATAACACAATAATACTAGGTGATTTTAACACGCCTCTTTCACCACTGGACAGATCTTCCAAACAAAAATTGAACAAAGAAACCATAGATCTCAATAACACAATCAATAATTTAGACTTAACAGACATTTATAGAATATACCATCCAACCAAGAGCGAATACACTTTCTTCTCAGCAGCACATGGATCCTTCTCTAAAATAGACCATATATTATGCCACAAAGCTAATGTCAGCAAATACAAGAAGATAGAGACACTACCTTGTATTCTATCAGATCATAATGGATTGAAGTTACAAATTAATGAAAGAGTAAAAAACAGAAACTACTCCAACACCTGGAGATTAAACAATATGCTACTATATGATGAATGGATAACAGAAGATATTAGGAAGGAAATTAAAAAATTCGTAGAGGTAAACGAGAACAAAGAAACAACATATCAAAATCTCTGGGACACTATGAAAGCGGTACTTAGAGGAAGATTTATTTCATGGAGCGCATTTAATAAAAGAAGTAAAACTCAAAAAATAAATGACCTAACACTACAGCTCAAAGCCCTAGAAAAAGAAGAACAGACCAACACCAAAAGTAGTAGAAGACAGGAAATAGTTAAACTGAGAGCTGAAATCAACGAAATTGAAACGAAAGAAACAATACAAAAAATTGACAAAATAAATAGTTGGTTCTTCGAAAAAATAAACAAAATTGATAAACCTTTAGCCACACTAACAAAGAGAAGACGAGAGAAAACCCAAATCACTAAAATTCGGAATGAACAAGGAAATATCACAACAGACACGACTGAAATACAAAACATAATTAGAAGCTATTTTGAAAATCTATACTCCAACAAAATAGAAAATTTCCAAGACATCAACAGGTTTCTAGAGACATATGAATTGCCTAAACTGAAGGAGGAGGACATACACAATTTAAATAGACAAATTTCAAGTAATGAAATAGAAGAAGTCATCAAAAGCCTTCCAACAAAGAAAAGTCCAGGACCAGATGGGTTCTCAGCCGAGTTTTACAAAACTTTTAAAGAAGAACTCATTCCAATACTTCTCAAAGTTTTCCAGAAAATAGAAGAGGAGGGAACTCTCCCAAACTCATTCTATGAAGCCAATATTACCCTGATTCCTAAACCAGACAGAGACACATCGAGGAAAGAAAATTTCAGACCAATATCCTTAATGAACATCGACGCAAAAATTCTAAACAAAATTTTAGCAAATCGCATACAAAAACATATTAAAAAGATAGTGCACCATGATCAAGTGGGTTTCATCCCAGGGATGCAAGGTTGGTTCAACATCAGGAAATCAATAAATGTCATTCACCATATCAATAGACTTAAAGTCAAGAATCACATGATTATTTCGATAGATGCAGAAAAAGCATTTGATAAAATACAGCACCCCTTCATGCTCAAAACACTAGAAAAAATAGGGATAGTGGGAACATTCCTTAACATTGTAAAGGCCATCTATGCTAAACCCATGGCTAATATCATTCTTAATGGTGAAAAACTGAAAGCATTCCCTCTAAAAACTGGAACAAGGCAGGGATGCCCTCTTTCACCACTTCTTTTCAATATCGTCCTTGAGACTCTAGCCAGAGCAATTAGACAGACCAAAGAAATTAAAGGGATACAAATAGGAAAAGAAGAACTCAAACTATCCCTATTTGCTGATGATATGATTGTATACTTAGAGGAACCAGGAAATTCCACCAGAAAACTTTTAGATCTCATAAGTGAATTCAGTAAAGTAGCGGGATATAAGATCAATGCACATAAATCGAAGGCATTTTTATATATAAGCGATGAATCTTCAGAAAGAGAAATTAGGAAAACTACCCCATTCACAATAGCTTCGAAAAAAATAAAGTATTTGGGAATCAATCTCACAAAAGAAGTGAAAGACCTCTACAATGAGAACTACAGAACACTAAAGAAAGAAATTCAAGAAAACCTTAGAAGATGGAAAGATCTCCCATGTTCTTGGATAGGAAGAATTAATATTGTCAAAATGGCCATACTACCAAAAGTGCTATACAGATTCAATGCAATTCCAATTAAAATCCCAATGATGTACCTTACAGAAATAGAGCAAGCAATTATGAAATTCATCTGGAAGAATAAAAAACCCAGAATAGCTAAAGCAATCCTTGGCAGAAAGAGTGAAGCAGGGGGTATCGCAATACCAGATCTTCAACTCTACTACAAAGCAATAGTAACAAAAACGCCATGGTATTGGTACCAAAATAGAAAGGTGGATCAATGGTACAGAATAGAGGACACGGACACAAACCCAAATAAATACAATTTTCTCATACTAGACAAAGGGGCCAAAAATATGCAATGGAGAAAAGATAGCCTCTTCAACAAATGGTGCTGGGAGAATTGGAAATCCATATGCAACAGAATGAAACTAAACCCATATCTCTCACCATGCACAAAACTAAACTCAAAATGGATTAAGGATCTCGGAATCAGACCAGAGATCTTGCATCTTATAGAAGAAAAAGTAGGTCCAGAGCTTCAACATGTCGGCTTAGGACCAGACTTCCTCAACAGGACTCCCATAGCACAAGAAATAAAAGCAAGAATTAATAACTGGGATAGATTCAAACTAAAAAGCTTTCTCTCAGCAAAGGAAACTATCAGCAATGCAAAGAAAGAGCCTACAGAGTGGGAGAAAATCTTTGCCAATCATACTTCAGATAGAGCGCTAATCTCCAGAATCTATAAAGAACTCAAAAAACTCTACACCAAGAATGTAAATAATCCAATCGACAAATGGGCTAAGGAAATGAATAGACACTTCACAGAAGAAGATGTACAAGCAATCAACAAACATATGGAAAAATGTTCAACATCTCTAGTAATAAGAGAAATGCAAATCAAAACCACCCTAAGATTCCATCTCACCCCAATTAGAATGGCAATTATCAAGAATACAACCAACAACAGGTGTTGGCGAGGATGTGGGGAGAAAGGTACACTCTTACATTGCTGGTGGGGCTGCAAATTAGTGCAGCCACTCTGGAAAGCAGTGTGGAGATTCCTTAGAAAACTTGGAATGGAAACACCATTTGACCCCGCTATCCCACTCCTTGGCCTATACCCAAAGGACTTAAAATCAGCATATTACAGAGATACAGCCACATCAATGTTCATAGCTGCTCAGTTCACAATAGCCAGATTGTGGAACCAACCTAGATGTCCTTCAATTGATGAATGGATAAAGAAACTGTGGTATATATATACAATGGAATATTACTCAGCCATAAAGAATGATAAAATTATGGCATTTGCAGGCAAATGGATGAAACTGGAGAATATCATGCTAAGTGAGATAAGCCAATCTCAAAAAACCAAAGGAAGAATGATATCGCTAATAAGTGGATGATGACACATAATGTGGGTGGGAAGGGTTAGTGTTGGGGTTGGAGTTGGGTTTAGGGAGGGGGGCAGGAATGGAGGAAGGAAGGACTGTATAGATGGAGGGGAAGGGTGGGAGGGGAGGGGGGGAAGGGAAAAAATGGCAGAATGAATCAAACAACATTACCCTATGTAAATTTATGATTACACAAATGGTATGCCTTTACGCCATGTACAAATAGAGAAACAACATGTATCCCATTTGTTTACAATAAAAAGAAAAAAAAAAAGAAGCTTATAACTACATTCTCTTACATTACCTTTATTATACAACATGAAAAATAACTTTTTAAATAACGAATCAAAAGTTGTTGCCTTTTTAAGAACATTCTTTACTAAACTCATTTTACAACTCAGAAAAAAGAAGAGATATTCAGTCTTACCAATTGCATCCTTTGGAAAGTGTTGAGGTATAATAAATGAGACTTTTCATTATGGATTAATCCCATACAAAAATGATTAAATGTACAATTTTCTCAATTCAGATGTTTAAATATTCCTTACTAGTAGTTTCATTAGGCTCTGTGAATTAGTGATATATTTTTGAAGAATTCTAAATTATTTGCAGTAATGTGTGCTTTTTTGCCCTATAATGAATAAACAACAGAACTTGACTGCCTGAGTCTTAGAAAATGTTCATCTCTTAGAATTCTTTTCAAAATCAAATCTTCTACTTAGTCCATCAATGTAAGCTATGTTAACTAAAGAGTAACACTTTCATGTTTTGGAAATGTGTAATATTATTTGAGGGTTTTACTACATTTTAAGGAACAAAAACATACACTGTAGAGGATTATATATAGTCTTCCCAGAAGATGCAATAAAAATATTTTCAGAAATCTTGTTTGTAAAAAAATCTTTCCATGATTCTTGTTTCATTTGAAAATAAAGCAAATTCTCCAAACTTGACACTACCTGCTATGTGCAGAATAATGTGCTAGTTGGATTGCCCCCTGGGAGGTGGATGTGAGTCTAGATGCCTCTTTGCTGGTTTATTTCATTCCTAGAGTCCTTTTGCTACATGTCTTTATTGTGGTTCCAAAGTGGACAACCATCTTTAATTCAGTTTTTGTCTCCAATGAAATAAAACGTGACATTGATACATTTTATTTGTCAGTAACTAAAGCTGGACAAGTAAGAAGATTTCTGTCACTGAAGGTTGGCAGCATTTATTCATGTTTAAAACTTGTGATTTTCTAACCATGGGGTCAGAGCTAAGGGTAGTGTAAACTTGTAGGGGAAGGAATTTTGCTGGTCTGGATTTGGAATCTGCAGTTCTTCTGTTCAGAGGCAGTGGCATTACAAAGGAACTGAAGTTCCTGAGGATTTTTCCCAAGTAGAGAACACCATTTTGGAGGCCATGTTGACCCTGTCTTCGTGTCTCAGTGTCTTGGGGTTCTGGGGGCAGGACAATGCTGCCGGTGTTCCTCTTGTGCTTCCAGTTGGCTAAGTGGTTTCAGAGTCACTAGGAAGGACGAATGGATGTGGTCTCTCTATAGGAAGTCTCTGTGAAAGGTCTCCATGTATCAGGTTTCTTTGGTGCCTGTGTGCCTGTGTGGGGTCTCTTGAAATCTATACGAGGTCTCTGTGGAGCTTGGTGTAGAGGATTCTCTGCAAGAATCTTCTGTGAGGTCTCTGTTGTGGTGACATATCTTAATGTACTGTCTCTGTGGGTTGTCTGTATAGGAGGAATTCCTTGTAAGTCTGGGAAGCACTGTAGGCGGTCTTTGTGAGAGATCTCTGTCAGGACTCTGGAGCAGGGGGGAGGTCTTTGTTGTCTCTGGGTGAGTTCTGTATGGGAGAACTCTGTGGAAAACATGTAAAGTCTCTGTGGGAGGTTCTCTGGGTCTGTGGGGCATTATGAGATCCTGTGGGAATTCCTGTGTAAGGTCTCCCTGAGAGGTTACTGTGCCATCACCTGGTAACATGAGGGAGGTCACCCTATGGTGCCTCTGTACAAGTTCTATGTAAAGTCTCTCTATGCTTGTTGTATCTTAGAGGTCTCTTTGTGAGATCTCTGGGAAATCTCTGAGAGATTTTGGTGTTGCAGTGAGAGTCCCTGTACTGTCTCTCTGGTTTCTTGTATAGTCATCTTTCAGGGGTCTCTATGAGATCTGAGAATCTGTGAAGCTTCCATAGGGTCTGGGAGGCTGAGTCATGTCTCTGTGAGGGAGCTGTTGAAGTCCGTGTGGCATTGAGAAGTTGCTGTGGGAGGTCTCTGCCTTAGGTATCCATGAGAGGTCTCTGAAATCTCTTAGTGCAAATCTCTGTCAGAGGTCTGTGTGGAGGTCTCTCTGACATCTGTGTGAGGATTTATTACCTTATTTTTAAGGGAAATCCTTGTAAGGTGTTTTCTGTGTTAGCTGACAGAGGTCTCTGTGAAGTTCTCTGTGTGGGTCTTTGTTGGAGTCTGTCAATGTGGGCCTCTGTAGGGCCCGTGTATGGATCCATGTGGATCTTGTGAGGTCTCTGGGGGTCTATGGAAGTCTCTGAGGGTGTGTGTTGAGGGCACCGTGGAGGACTCTGGGGATCTGTCATTGTGGGTCTCTGTCAGGAATCTGGAGATCTTTGGGAAGGGTCTATCAGTGTGGGTTTCTGTAGGAGTCTCTTGGGAGTTTTTTGTGAAAGACTCTGGGAAATCTGTCTGTGTGGGTCTGTGAGGGAGTCTGTGGAATTCACGATGGGCATCTAACTCTATGACTCTGTGGAAGTACCCTAGGAGGTCTGTAGAGGACTCTGGGTTTTTCTCAGTGTGGGTCTCTGTCAGGGATTCTGTGGAGATCTCTGTGGGGGTGTTTCAGTGTAGGTCTCTGTGGGAGTTTCTGTGGAGGATTCTGGGGGGTCTCACAGTGTGGGTCTGAGAGGGATTTTGTGAAAATCTCTGAGGAGGTCTAACAGTATGGGTCTCTGAGGAGGTTTCTGTGGAAATAATCCCAGTCCATAGCCTTTCTGCCCCTCATGAAGGACAGGACTGGTGGCAGGAGAAAGGACAGAAACTTGCCCCCTCCTACTTCTGACTGGCCCACTGGCATTGCTGTCTGTGGCACTTGTCCCTTCAGGAGCCTTGGGGTGCCTGTCCAACTAACTCCCTTCCACTTAGAACTTGCCACTTGGGTCCATGAGAGGACCTGGCAGTGCCTGGCCCATGACCATTTCTGCTTTCACTCTGGACTGCCCTAGACACCTGGTGAGACAGAACCTGACTCAGGAGAGGCCTGTGGTGAGTGTACCCACACCCTGAGGGACCACTCAGTTCCATGTACAGGGAGGATCTTGATAGGCATGGGGGTAGAACTCATGCTGTGTTTTCTTCCTCGTGCCTCTTGGAGCAGGACTTCCCACCAGGGAACAAATGAGGCCTGTGGAACAGTGCCCACTGCTCACTGAATGTGAGGCAACAGCGTGGAAAACTCTAGAGAAATGGATCCTCTCTGCTTTGTGATTTTCTGCTTTCCCATATGGCCAGACCTTGAAAGAGGAAATCTGGACTGAAGCAGAGCAAGCCCCAGAAGGGACCAATCCTGACCTGTCCCCCTACCCAGGAAACTCCTACATTTTGAACAGATCACTTCCCCTTGTGGGAATCCTGTCTGATTGCCTTTTCCCCTGGAAGTCTGTGAGACAAGCAAAGACTGGAGCCAGGAGACTTGCTCTGTGACCCCAGGCTGGCTCCTTGACCCTTTTAAGTTCTGACTTCTTCCCAGGGAGCATTACTAAAGCTATATGTTTGTGTAAAGGTCCCTAGGCTGCAAGTCACAACCAGAGTGCCCTAGGCCTGGATTTTCCACCAATTATCAACTCATCCTTTCTGGAATTCAAGAGGCAGTGTTGTATAGGCTTATTAATACACTCCTCAGAAATCTATCTTCTCTGCTTGAAGGATTTGCTTCCTTTTGCATTTGTGTCAGAGGTAAAGGGGCTTCTCCAGGCCTGTAGTAGTCTGGGAGCCAGGGCAGGGGGAGGCCTGGGGTGGAACTGGGGTGAACAGCTCAGTCCCTGATGTCCTCTTCCTCCAAGCTGGTCTTTGGCACTGGGAGGGCATGGACTTCCTATCCATGGCACCAGTTAAGCTCACCCCATGCCACTCTGCCTTCTTCCTTGGCTAAAACATAACATTTTTCTCAAATATTTCACCCTGAACCCACCATGCCAAACCATTGGACAGTTACTGCAGAAATAGTTCTGTCCAGAAGGGGACTCAGGGTTGTTGACCCCTTTCCTGTGCCTCAACATGGCATAGACAGAAGCCACTACCTCTAATGAGAAAAAAAAAAAAATTAGAAAGCAATAGACATCTTGATAGGAAGAAGTCATTAGCACACAAAGAAGGTACATGAGGCAAATAGTCATTCTCTGTATGGACTGATTTTTTTTTTTTTTTCAGAAAGAAAACTTTTCTTACCAAGAAAACTGAAAAACATGATATATTTAACCAGATAAGACCTTTGAAGACAGCATGTTGGGTTATGGTGCAGGTGGCCTGAGATGTCTGCCCCGCTTTGCTGATGCTGGCAGGCACTGACTGGTGGTACAGGCTCTCTGAGCAGCAAGGCCTGATTGCTGTCCTGTGGCTCTTGGGGCTGGCATGGTGACTACAGGCCCTATCGCACATCATTTATCCTTTGCTTTGTGTAGGAGGGACCCCTGTGGTGACAAGATTGCCTACCACTAGGACCTGGAGTTCACCTTCTGTGTCAGTTTAATTCTGGTAGACCACCTCCATGCTGATGCCCCAGCTTGTCCACCAGGATCTGTTGAACAGCTGTCATGATGTTCTGGGCTTTAGCCGTCCCATTGTCTGTTAACACTTTGCTTATGACTGATCCCTGGGTCTGGGCAGTGGATGACAGTGGTTTGACTTTTTCCAAGGAATCTTCCTGCCCTATGCCTTTTTTACTGGGGCATAGAGACTGCAGAAAGTGATGCTTCCTTTTCTCAGTGTAGCTTTCTGGAGGGTCTGACATCTCTCTGGCAGGAAGGGGAGAGACTGTCACTTCCCATTTAGGAGGCTCCTCCTTCTCTACCTCTGTCCTCCTGGTCTCTTCAGATCTTGAAGACTGGGACTGTAGTTTGATTTCCAGCATTGCTGTACCACAGCATGGGTCTCCTGAGACCATACCTCCTCTCTCCTCCCATGGTTCACACCTGGCCTTTGCCAAGCTTGGACTGGGCTTGAGGCTGCCTCTCGCAGTTCCCATGATAATCCTGCCATTTTGGGTTCTGCCAGGGAGACTGTAATTGTGAGGCTGAGAAGGCAGGTGGTCCTCCTGGTTAGTTGGAGGGACCACTGAGGGCTCATGGCTGCCACCCAGTGGGGTTCCTCTCCAGGCCTTCTGCCTCTCTGCAGGTGAGGGATCAGGGAGGGGACTCTGCAGGGTGGGAACTGACATTTTTTTTACCACCTTCTCTTCTGGACCTTTCCAAGGAAGTTCTTCTGGGAAACTGGCAACCTTGGAAATGGAGTTGGCCCTGGAGTCACAGGAGTCCAAGGGAGAGGCCGATAGTGGAAGGGGCAAGGGTGGTCTCTCACCAAAGCTGTGATTCATGGGATCAAGGGCTTGGAGTTGTGGACTCCACCTGTGTCTCACCCGAGACCTCATAATATCTGTTTCTAGCATCAGGTGAGTTCCTGGATCAAGGAAGAAAAGATTCTGGGATGTGTTCACTCGGGATTGCTGATCCTTGGAGAATGCTAGATTGATATGTTTTTTGTGGGTGTTGGACTTGGGAAAAGTATAGTTGGCAGCAAGCCAGGATCCACGCACATACACAGGGATTATGCCCTCATTTATCTGTACCAACTTTTTGCTCAGATGGTCGTGGAGGATTTTTTCCAGAAGTTTCTTGTTTAAGCCTGTAGATAAGTCACTTCCTGAGTCACACTTCCCTGGCCTCATCAAGTCACTTTCAAAATCCTCCTTTTCACCTTCCAGAACCTTTACTGGGGTGCTTCTTGACTTCCAGGGTAGATCTTCAGGGTCCCTCCTCTTTATGTCTTGCTCTGGGCCCTTAAGGAATCTTCCAGAGCATGTGGACTTCACCTTCTGCACACCTTTTCTACTTTCATAAGCAAGTTCAGCAGGCTGGGCAGTCAGGAAGTGGCCATGCTTATCTTTTGTCTGGCACCCACAGCACTTCCTTGGGAATTTGCCCTGAGTCTGTGTGAAGTCCTGGGATGCTGGTAATCTGCAGGGAGGGCCAGCCTGGTGTTCATGTGTAATGAACCTCTCTAGTCTGTGTTGCTCTGATCGCTCATGGAACTTGGTGCTCTTAGAATCCCCAGGAAGGTTGGGGGCAGACTTGGGGATCAGGGAGGGGCGACTGCCCTGGTGATGTTTGAGAGTGGATTGGCTCTTTGCTTCCTGAGACTTTTGAAGTGAAGAGGGTAAAACCTTCCTATGTTTCTGTTGTTTCTGTGGGGGCCGTTCCACATGCTGATTTTCAGTTGGGATGAGAGGCCATACCTCCTCCTGGGATGTAGGGCAAATTGTTCTATGGGTCCTATTCTGGGGTGGAGAAGAAGGTGGTAGGTTTTGGAGAGAGGATGTGAGCTGGGTGTTGTTCTGGACCTGAGCCACAGATGGGGGCAATGTTTGTGTTAAGCATT
The DNA here is from genome assembly GCF_902686445.1 of Sciurus carolinensis. NCBI lineage: Eukaryota > Metazoa > Chordata > Mammalia > Rodentia > Sciuridae > Sciurus > Sciurus carolinensis. The sequence continues at coordinate 14,489,063 of NC_062227.1, forward strand.
GGGGTTGGGTCACACAGTTGGGCAAGGGCTGGTCCTGGGAAATCTGTGGAGATTCTTCAGCCTGAGGTTGAACTAGTGAAGAGTCAGAGACTTCGTTAAATGTAACAGGTTTAGATCGTGCAGAGGAAGACCTCTTAGGGACCCAGGCAGTAGCCACCAGGGACTCACTGTGCAGAGAGGGCAGGCCCCAGAACAGCTGGCTGCGTTTATGCTCTAAAGGGTCCCCCAAGGCCTTGTGGTAAGAGAAGTTTTGAGAACCAGGAAGCTGCTCTGGTTTCCCTTTTGTGTTCCAGAAGCGTTGTGCCGTGGTGTGTCTCTTGCCACCCAGTGACTTCAGCATTTTCCCCAGAGAATCCAGGTAGTGGTCTGGGGTCATTGGTTTGAAAGAAGATCCATTTTTAGCATTTTCCTTCCACATTTTTAGTTCTGCTCTTTTGGTGATTAGCATCTCCAGTAGTTTCTGGACATCAGGGTTGATGAAAGAGAGACCCTTAGCCTCTACTTGCTGGTGTGTGGGGTCTCCCCAGAGTGTGGGGTCTGGTGGATGGTGTGAAAGATGTTTTTCTTTTTGGGATTTACCATATGTCCAAGTGGAGAAAAATAAGGCCTTGGTAGTTGTCCACCACCAGGAGAAAAACAGAATGAAATAGCTTATGCAGTCAAGTCCTGAGATGGCCGTGATCAGGGATGCCCAATAGGAGTTACCTGAAAGGGAGCCCTCTGGGACAGTGCCCAGTGGGATTGTATTCAAGCTAGATTGGTCTTCTTTAGATTCCGATAGGGATGAGGCCAGTGGTAGAGGGTTGTTGGTCAGAGGAACCAGGGAAGCCAACAGGGACAGGGTAGCAGAAGAAGAATCCTCCACATTCTGCCTAGGTGACTGGTGGGCTCCAACAGGCCTTGGTTTGAATACCTCACCTGGGGCATCTTCATGTAGCAGCTGAAGAAATCTAACTTTATCATGGAACTTCCGTAGGTGGCTGCAGAAGATAGGAGGCACAAACTGCAGTGAGGAGTAGGAGGGACCAAGAGGTGTGCAGGGACGGGTACTTGTGGCCCATGGACCCTCCACTGCCCCACACATTGGCTTCACAAAGTCCATGCTATCCCTCTTTTCAGGGCTTGAGAAACATCCCACTCCAACCTGGAATATCTCCCCTAGGTGAGCCCTGGGCCCTGGGGTCACGTGGGAGGACAGAGGGAAGTGGAAAGTTCCTCACCTTTGCAGAATTAAAGCCAGTTGTTGTGTTTCCTCCACTTTCTTCCGGCAGTCTCTACAAGCTGGAAATGGAGAATGAATTATGGGGGAGAAGGGAGGGCTTGGAACTTTTCAGGAAGCTAAGTGGAATATCCTTTAGGAAAGATTGTGGGAGATTACACTCTGGAACCCAAGCATCAGTGTCCAAGGCCATGCAACCAGTGAGTGATAGCAAGGTACAGGATGGGGTCCACATTTGATTAAGCAGGTTGCCGCTGCATCCATCAATTCCCATGGTCCACACAACCACATTGTGGGGGGGAGTCACGTCCTGAGTAATCGCCTTAGCAAAATAAAAGCCTTCTCCACAGGGGGACCTGGAGGTCCCACCACAAACTTGGCGGCATTGCTGTACCTCTGCCTGTGCCACCTGCTACCTGCTGGCCCATCACAGCTTCATTCAGATTACAGAGCCTAAGAAATAGCCTTAGTTCTGACTTTCCTCTCAGGAACCTCCCTCTTGGGCCTCTCTGACTGATGTCTTCAGAGACACGATTCTGGTCCCTAGAGACAGGGAAAGAGACAAGTCACCTCTGGTGGAAGGGCAGAGCCTTACCTTTCAGAATGCCCTTCTTCTTCCTGCTCTTCTTCCTACACCTCTTCTCTATCTGATGATGAGAGAAAGAAAATGGGGTTGGTGCTCAATTCTCCCTCTCTTCCTAGACAAGCTGCAAGCTCATGTTTCTAAATTACATGCCTTTCTACATTAAAATAATGGAAGTCTGCATCCTTCTCTTTTACTCACTTTTCAAGTGGTAAAAATAGTGTACTTTGGTTTTCTTCCTGGGAAAACACAAAATTTTCTATGTAAGCTCCACCATGGATGTCCTCAATCATTGATCCACTGTTCAGGAACAGACTCATTTCCACAGGCTCATCTCAGCTGCCAGGTAGGCTTCTGCTCCCTGCAGCCAGAGGCGACTCCAGCCTCTGATGGGAAACCCTCAGGGCTCAGCACAGCCCTCAATCAACCCAACACAGAAAGATTGGCCCACAGGCACCTGCCAGGAGAAGGTGACTGATGGGACTAGTGTTCCTCCCCAGATGTCCCCAACCCTCTCAGGAATCTGGTCCTCAACCACAGTGTGTGTTTTGCTCTGGGACCTGCAGTTCACCACACAGATGGTCTGAGAGCTTCAGATAGAAGTCTTAGTGCACTCTCTCCATACCCTGCCCCACTTGTCTCAGGAGAATGATTCTCTATTCTTTACTGAAATGTCCTGTCTCAGCACTTTCGATAAGTGGGAAGAACAGTGGGGAAAAAAAGAATCATTGTCTATTAGGTTTTGGTCAAAGGTTCCTTACCTTTTTGATACTCCTATTTTTCAAAGGTGGTAGCGAGAATACATTACTATGGAGGTAAGGGCTTAATAGTATAAAGAGCACCAGTCCACCCACAAAGGCAAGGATCATTTCCATCACCCAGGTGGTGGAGCTGGGATTTAGCTAAATGGCATTAATACTTTTCAGAGGAAAGAGAGGACTCATTATCTGAATTGTAAAGTCACTCTCATGCAGCTGAGTCTTGAGAATTCCCTTTGGAAACAGGGAGTAGGGCCCAGGCCTGCATCACAAAGCTGTGACCCCTCATCACAAAGGGATCTTGAGAGTGGGGGAGGGGAGATAAGAAGAGGTTGTGCTACACCCCTCCCCATCCTCCAGCCCAGCATGTCCTCCACCCTCCAGGGCCTTCTAGATCCTTCCTACTCCAACTACTCAATATGTCAGATAGAGAATTTAGTGTGTTTTCTGTTGTTTCACCATGGAACACAGAAATTACCTGTTTGCGTGCAGATTTCTGCTTGAACTTCCTGAGTTTCATAGTTTTTGAAAATGGGAATTGCCTCTGAAATAATAATAGTAATAATAATAATTATATTATTACTATTATTATTTCACAGGGATTATTACTTTCTGAATCTCCTCATTCTGCAACTTGAACTTCTCCACATTTTATGTTCTTGCCTTTGCATCAACTCAGACGTGGAACTGAAATTTATTTTGTACCTAGTTAGCTTTGTGAATTCTGACTAAAAAGTTTTTAGAATTTTCCTTTCAATAAAGTTTACTGTCTTCAGCTACAGGGTCTTAAGCAAAACATTGTTACTACTTTATTAAAAAATTTGACACTAATCTTCAAAGACTATTTTGTATGTTGATTCTATAGTCAGTAGTTGAAATATAGAAGAAATTTTGAAGATTTGTGTACATACACAAGTGCGCATACATACAGCCCACATCCACACACCCCACACACACATACACACACATCCCCTTTGACAAATCAACCCAGTGCTTTCAAATCTAAGAATGAATTTCTTACCTTTCAGAAGCCTTCCTTTATTATTTCGTGTAGGGTAGTACTGCTGACTGCAAATTTTCTCAGACTCTGTTTATCTGGGAGTATATTTTTCTTCGTTATTAAAGGACAAATTTACTAAACATGGACTCTTTGGGTGACTCTTGCGCTCCACTGCCTTAAATATGCCACCCACTGTCTCCTTCCATTGTTTCTGATCGGAACTCAACTGATAATCTCATTGTGGTCTCCTTGTGCATGAGAGGAGTTTTTTTGTTTTTTAATTTGTTCTTTTTAGTTATACATGAAGGTAGCATATATCTTGAAATATTTATTTGCTGGAAAGTGGATGAATCTGGAGGAAAAGTTTTTCTCTGCTCCTTTTAATATTCTCTTTTTGCTTTTTCATAGTTTCACTGTGATGTGTCTATGAGTGAATACATTTGTTTTTATTTTACAGAGGGGAAACATTGAACCTAGAAGTTTGTGTTCGATATCAAATTCAGGAAGTTTCTAGCCCTATTTTTATAAGTATTTATTTTCTTTCCTCTTCTCCTTCCTTTTTTTCCCCCTCCCTTTGGTACTGGTGATTGAACCCAGGGGTGCTTAACCACTGAACCATGTCCCCAGATCTTTTTATTTTTTATTTTGAGACAGGATATCCCTAAGTTGCGAGGCTGGCTTTGAAGTTGTGATCCTCCTGCCTTAGCTTTCTGAGTAGCTGGAATTTCAAGCCTGTGTTCCTATGCCAGGCTTCCTTCCTTTCTCTCTGAGTCTCTCCTTCCACATGTGTAGGTAGCCTTGCTTTCCAGGTGATGAGCATCACTTGCTAGAAAGATCTCTGCCCTGTGCTGCTGTGTTCACTCTGCTCCTTTACTATACACAGGTTGGCTATGTTGATGCGGGTCTGTTTTGGGGCTCTCCATTATTTCCACGGATTTATTTGTCTATTCTTTCTCCAGTATCCCACTGTCCTGGTAAGTGTTGCTCCACAGTAGTCTTGAAGTCAGGTACTGTTAGCTAGTTGTTTATCCAGTTTTGTGTATCCCCAATATTGTTTTAACTATTCTGGTTTTTGCCTCTCCTTATAAACTTTAAAATCAGTTTTTCAGTCTCCACAAATTACCTTGCTGGGGTTTTGTTGGATTGCATTTACTCTATAGAGCTAAGTTGGAAAGAACTGACATCTTAATGATATTTAACTTTCCTGTCCACGTAAACATCAACTATCTCCCCATTCACTTAATCCTTTGGTTTATTCCATCACAGTTTATGTTTTTTTTCATGTAGAGCTTACAAATATTGTTAGTTTTTTTTTTCTGAGTATTTAATTGTAGGGAGGCTAATATAGATGATATCATTTTTAAATGATTCTTTTGAATTCCTTGTCTGATATTTCATCCACTTCAATATTTTTATCATTTACTATTAAATTATGACCTTTAGGATGTGTCCTATTAGCTTGTTTTTTATATTTCTTGTTTTCATGTGTTTTTTTTTTCATATGTTGGAAGGGATTTCTCTTCCACTCTTATATGTGGACCTTTTTACGGTACAGTCTTCAGTTGCTGAAGTGTCCTAGAGTGATCTGTTTTGAGACCTTTTTGTAGGTGTGGTGTCCACAGCCTTTGTCTTATTTCTATTTTTTCTATAGCAATGAATGTCCTTAGGTAGGACTTGGGGGCCCACCCCAGCAGTTTCTACTTGGGTCCTGGTCATTAGTTTGGGTTTTTGTTTCTTCTATTCTTTGTATTAAAGTATAGCTGAAGATTGAGTGTCATTAATTTGTGTGTGGAGCAAGGTATGCTGTCTCTTGGTTCAAGTTTAGTTCAGCAGCAGAGTTTCTACCTTGTGAACTTGTAGTGTCTCTGTAGGTTCCCAGCACCTCTCAGAATAGGGGGAAACAAACAGTAGCAACAACCAATGCAAACAATATACAACATCGGTTCCTACTATGACATCTACAGTGTTAATTGCCACAATAAACAAATGGTAGGGTCAGCAATTGCCATCAGCAGAAACAATAAGTAACCATGAACTATATAGCTGGCATTAAAGCAAACAACAGATGTCAACTGTGTCATCCCCAGCAGTTAAGAATTGCGGTAGCATTTATACTGGGGACAGGAGTTATATAAACCAATTAGTGTTAAAAGATGTTACGAATACAGTTAATTTGGAGAAAAGAAAATGTGATAGGAAGGTCGAAAAGAGTTTACAGTTTCAAAAAGTGAATGGAGAGAATGTAGAAGAGGTGTAGGATGTGATGGTTATAAGGAAGGAGGAGAAAAATATAAGTAAAATAAAGGTAGAGTGAAAGAATAATAGATTTGGCTGTTAGCAGAAGAAAAGAGAGAAACAAGAGAAGCAAAAATGAAAGATGATACAAAACAAAATAAAAATATAGTAATAAAAACCCTAACCCTCAAAGGTAAGGCAAGGAAAAGTAACTACACTTAAAGCTAAAAATGAGAAAAAAGAAACAAATGTGCATATGTATGTATGTCCATGAGCCAGTCAGCACAGCAAACACACACACACACACACACACACACACACACACACACAAAACAAAAAACAAAAAGAAGGAAAAAAAAGATTGTTAACAAAATATTAAGGAATCATTTCCTTTGAGGTAGTCAAAGTAATCCATGTCACTGTCTATGCCTGATTGTCTTTCTCACCTTTTCTTCTTGAGCTGTGTACTGAGCACAAGAGCAAGGGCTGAGGACCTTTCCTTTATTTGTGTTGTTCACCAAGCCTCCAGCTGGAGTGACCTAAGACTGAAGCTTGTTCAAAAATTCTTAGCTTCCCTTCTCACCAGTACTTGGTAGGATGGGAAATACTATCATCTGACATTTTGTCTGCATAGAGCAGGTAGATGCATTCCCAGGCTGGGGCAGCTGCAGAGTTCTACGTGTGGAAGTCCTGCAGGTGGGGGCTTAGGTCTAATCAGGCCTCTTGGGCTTTGCTGACTGGTGACTTCTCTACAGAGATTAGATCAACACACCCCTAGGGCCTGGCGGTTGTCAGTCTCTGCTGGGAGTCTGGGTCTTGGCATATATTTGTTCATGGTATTCCTTGTATTGTCCTTTTGATGTCCTATTGATATTAATGCCACCTCCTTAATTTCTGACACTGGTGATTTGTGTCTTTTTTCTTTGTTTGCCCACCTGGAAGCTCATTGATTATATTGGTTTATTTTATTTTTAATTGACAAATAATAATCACATACCTATGGTATAACAGGGTATGATTTTCTCTAGTTAGCAGGGTATCATCAATGTAATGGAACCAGATATCAGTAGGGAATGAGAACAGAGCAAGATCTTGAGTAGTCATGCTGTAGCAGATGAAAGGACTGTGAAGATATCCAAGAAGCTGTACCTGGAATGACCTTGATCCTCTTGAGTATCTGGCACATATGAGGGGATTGTGATAGACTGCTACACTGGTGATCCCAAATGAATCACACCTCCAAATATTGTGATTCATTATCCATGGTCAAATGTAATGTAAGAGAAACTAGAATTGAACTTAGACATTGGGCTCATTCTCTTAAAAAACACCAGTCATCTATAGAAACTAAGTCTAGTAGAAGATGAATAATCATAGAAGACATAAGTCTCAACATTTCAGCCATGTTTCCAAGACCCCAGAAATGTAGGTGAAGTTATGTTAGATCCTTTAGGTTCAACCAACTCAAAATTGAATGTAGCTCCAATAATGTTCTAGGCAAGAGTAGCTGAGGAGACTACAACCAAACCATATAATCATGAACACTAAAATTATAGTGTTTGAAATCACTATGTTTTGAGATGATTTGTTATGCAGCAGTAACTAACTGAACTATGAACCTGGGTTCTGGATGACTTTTCAACATTGAGGATTTGAATAGAATTTAAAATAAAGTGAAGTTTGATAATACATGCTTCACAATGGCTCAGATAATCTCATGTTAGATTTTAGTTTACTTAAAAGCTTGTGCTAAGATAAAATATTTTGCATTATTCGCATTGTCTTTTATTTCTAAATATTTGATTTTGTAGTAAATTAGGAAGATTGCTTTTAATCTGAAATTAGCATTTTGGTTTAGTTAGTGTTTCTTTTTAAAATATCTTGCAGCGATTTACCCTGCTCTGGAATAAGAGGGACCACAGTATAGAGAGTAAAGGAAGGATGCAGAGCTCGGCTGCCTTCTCTTGGGCATCATGAGGAGCCCACTACAGAAGGAGGAGAAGTCACATCCCCACCATGTTGATTGATAATTGGTTCTTGCTGCTAAGACATCAAGTGCTATTTTCATGTTTTAGTAGGGAGGAAGGGTGGTAAAAAACCAGTAGAAATTAGTGTATAGAAATTCCATGTGTTGCATAATTATTTACTCTACATCCTTTAGACTGTAAGCATGTGCATGTGCATGTGCATGTGCATTATATGTAATTTGCAGTGTTTTATGACTTAATATGTTGGACTAAAAAAAGTCAAAATAGATACTTCCCAATCTTCCTGACATTTATCACCCTCAGATGTCAGAGTCCTATGATGTATCTCTTCCTCAGTGCAAGAGGTTCTTCACTGTCCTAGGTTTTGATCTGGGGATAGCTGTATTCTGGGTGCTTTGAGATGTTTTGTTGTTTGTGTGTGTGTGTGTGTGTGTGTGTGTGTGTGTGTGTGTGTCTGTCTCTTTCTCACTTTATCTTGTTTCTGTTTCTCTCTCTCTCCCCCCTGCAGCTCTCCTGCTTTCACTCCTAGAGCTGTGAAGACCATGCATTCTGATGGGGAGTTCTCACTAGTGAGTTCCTGTTTTCTAACTTCCACCAATACATTGTCTGTGATTCCCACCTTTGTGAAAGAGCCACTCCTTTCCAGTCATTCCTGCGCCTTCTTCACTTACTTGATCATCTGTTTAATTACTCAACCATGGTGTAAATTCCATAGGAAGTAGTATTTTTAAGAGGCTTTCTGAGAGCCCCGAAAAGCAATCTTCTGTTCTAGTTCCAGAACCTCCTGCAAATCTTTTAAGTCACTCAGAATCATTTGCCCAATTGAATTGTCTTTGTGTATGTTTGAGTTTTCTTCCAGATGCAAAGATTTGAGGGTCATGGACTATTTAATAAATTTATATGTTTTAGTAATTCAGATCACCTCTGTACACACTAATGCTGTGTTTCTCACATGTAGCAGCTACGTGTTGGGAGAACAGGTCAGGCATAGGGGCACACACCATTTTCAGTGAGTCAGGAGGCTCACAAGTTCCAAGACCAGCCTCAGTAATTTGAGGCCTTAAGCAACTTAGCAAGACTTTATCTCAAAACAAACAAACAAAAAATTAAAGAAGAGCTGGGGATGTAACTCAGTGGTAAAACACCTCTGTGTTTGAGCCCCAATTTAAAAAAAATGGGGAGGCCAGTAGAGTAGAGGAAGTGGAAAGGAGACCAGGGGAGAGGAAGGAGCAGAGAGAAAGGGGAGGTACATTGAAAAAAATTGACCAAATTATATTATGTGCATATTCAAATATGTCACAGTGAGTCCCACTAATACATGTAACTATAATGTGCCAATAAAAAATAATTTAAAAGGTTTAATTAGCATGTAGTAATTGCATTGTTTTACATGGTTTTACAGTGTTCAGTGTGATATTTCAATACATGCATACAGAGTGAATTGATCCAGTCAATGTAATTAATGCTTCCATCTCCTTATCATTACTTCCTGTTTGGAAACTTGAAGCTCCTCTCTTCTATTGATTTATAAAATATATGTTAGGCTATTTTGAACTATAGTCACCTCACTGTGCTGTAGAGTACTAAAACTTGTTACTTTGTCTGGGTACCCATTGGTAAATAACTTTTTTTTGATACCAGATATTGAACTCACTGGTTCTTAACCCCTGAGCTGCTTCCCCAGTCCTTTTCATTTATTCATTTTTGTTTTGAGACAGGTTCTCACTAAGCTGCTTAGGACCTCACTAAGTTTCTAAGGCTGGCTTTAAACTTACAATTCTCCTGTCTCAGTCTCCCAAGCTGCTGGGCTTAAAGGTGAGTGCCACAGTGCTTGGTGACAATTAACTTTTTAAAAAAACAATGTAAGTATAATCAGAAGAAAAAGTGCCAAGAGCTAAAGATTTTAAACCTATTTGTAAATTATGCAAACATAATTTTGATGCATTGCTTGATATTTTACCAAGTATGGGATTTACTTTGAAACCTGGGGACATGCCGATTGCTAAATGAGCCTGATTTTAAGATGTGAACTCAAAAAGCAATTTTAAAGGACTTTTTAAAATTTTAAAGTGAGTGCTACCTCTTACTTTTAGCATTTCCTTTTAGGAATATGTTATAGTTTGCATTTGGAATGTCCCCCAAAGACTCATGTGTTGGATGCTATTGATGGCACTGTTCAGAGGTGGTGGAGACTTGGGAAGTTGGGCCCACTTGGAGGTGGGTCACTGGGTGTGTGCCTTAGAAGTTTTATTTTTTTCCCTTGTACACACTCCCTCAATTTCTTTCTCTCCCTCTCTTCCCCTCCCCTTTCTTCCCCTCCCCTCCTCTCTCCTCCCCCTGTCATCATGATGTTCTGCCTCGCCACAAGCGCAGAACCAATGGAGCCATGTGACTGTGGGTGAAAACCTCTGAAATCATTAGGCAAAATCTTTCCTCCAAGTTTTTCTCAGGTATTTTATCACAGCAACAGAAAAGTGAATAATTCAGAAAAGAAATGTGTGTGACATTTTGAATTATTGGGTGAACTGTGAGTGCATAAATATGAATTTCTGGTTATATCATAAAATTGTTATAAGCAACCACTATGTAATTTTTATTTACCATACCTAGCTTAGAAGACATTGAAATACTTTTAAAAGACCTTTAGTCCTGGGTACCAGGTGTCACCAAGGTATAGGTATGTCCCTCTCTGGTCTGAAGTGTGGTTAGGATAGTTCATCTTTGAGTTCCATGAGTCGGTCAGTTCCCCTTTTTTGGAAAGCCAGGGTGGACTGGGTTTCTGTCACTTGTCCTGGATGATAGAACCACCACCCCATGACTGGGGGAAGATCCCACGGAGGGAGTACTACAGTCGGGATCTAAAATGTCCCCAGAGGCCCATGTGTTAAAGGTTGTTTTCCTACAATGCTCACATGATTCTGATAAAAACAAATGGAAGTACTCTTTAAATATTAAAGTAGATGTTGCCAGATAAGGATATAGAAATGGAAGTTTATGTGAAAAAGGGACACGGAGAGACCAAAAGCGAACAAGTAAACTGGTTTGGTGCAAAGTTTCATATCCAGAATAAATCTACTCATTTTACTTCCTTTCAGGCACCCAAATGTCACAAAGCAGAGGGTTTTTGTAAATACATCTACAGCATTATCCCAAAGTAGTGTGCTATAATTGTATACTATAATTATCACCTTAATTATATAAAACAGTGACTTTCATTGTGGCATATTTATATCTGCAAATAACATACTTTAATCATATTCACCCCCATGAACCTCCTGTCCCCCCACACCCATTCTCTTGCATCTTCTCTAATAAGTCTCCTGGCTATTTTCATGTCTTTTTTCACCCCTAGATTTCACATATGAGGGATATTGTGTAATACTTGTCTTTCTGTTTCTGGATTTTTTTTTTTTTTGCTTAACATTACATTTGCCATTCCATCTATTTTTCTATGAATGACATATTTTTATTGTTATTTATGGCTGGATAATACTCCATGCTCTGTGTGTGTGTGTGTGTGTATCACATTGTCTTTATTCATTCATCCATGGACAGACACACCTGGTCTGATTTCATAACTTCTCTGTTGTAAATTGTGCTGCAATTCGCAAAGAACTGTAAACTCTAGGGTATTATCTAACTTTAATTCTTTCAAGGAATGGTTTAGCTGGATCATATTATATTATGTTATATTGTATTATATTATATTTATATTATATTTAGTATCCTGAGGAACCATTATCCTGATTTCCATTCAACTGTACTAATTTAAATTCTTACTAACAGTGTGTGAGTGTTCTATTTCCCCCACATCCTCAGCAACATTCATTTATTTTAATACATTTTTTTCTTTTTTAAAAAATATTTTTAATGATTGCCATTCTGACTGGGTGAGATGGAATATCAGTGTAGTTTTGATTGGCATTTCCCTGATGCTAAATTTGTTGAATTTTTTTCATATAATTATTGTCTATTTGTACTTCTTTTGAGAAGTATCTGTTCAGTTCATTTGCCCATTTATTGATTGGGTTGTTTGATTTTCTGATGTTAAATTTTTTGAGTTCTCTGTATATTCTGGATATTCTTTGTTTAAGAGTGGCGGTCAAAGATTTTTTTTTTCCCCTTCTGGAGTCTGTCTGTGGAAATTACTTCCTTGACTGTACAGAAACTTTTAAATCAGTGCATTCTGATTAGTTGACTTTTGATTTTATTGCCTGAGCAAAGACTGGAGTTCTGTTTGGGAAGTCATTGCCTGTTCCAATGTCTTGAAGTATTTTCCCTATTTTTTTCTAGTCATTTCAAAGTTTCAGGTATTTTGTTAAGGTTTTGATCCATTTGGAGTTGACAGGTGAAAGATAGGATCTAGTTTCCATCTTCCACATATGGATATTTAGTTTTCCCAGCATTGTTTGTTAAAGGGGCTGTCTTTTCTCCAGCACGTGCTTTTGCCACCTTTGTCAAGAATCAGATGACTGTAGTTGTGTAGGTTAGTTTCTATGTCATCTATTCTGCTCCATTGGTCTACATCTGCTTTTATGCTCGGACCATACTGTTGTGGTTACTTTCACTCTGCAGTGTATTTTGAATTGAGTATTATGAAGTCTCCATCATTCCTCTGTTTGCTCAGGATTGTTTTTGCTGTCCTGGGTCTTTTGAGGATTTTTTTTGTAGTTCTGCAAAGAACGTTGTTGTTAGTTTGATGGTGTTTTCATCAAACTCAGTAATACGTTATTAATAACAATGATGTCAGAAAGTTCAATTTATAAAAGTTAGAATGAAGAATGCTTATCAAAATACTGTACTGATACAGAATTCCTTGTACTGTTTTTCGTTGAGTTTTGGGAAAGTTATCACCAAAAGCCAGTTTACAATATTATCAACAGTTTAATTAATATTAATAAGAGTAGTAATCATAATGTATGACCTACATGGAATAGGAATTTACAAAGACTTCATTTGACTTTGACTCAGTCATTCAAGTGGTGGTTTGCTATGTTAGAAATGTTTCTAGTCACTGGTAACTAAGAGGACATTGTCACCATTTTCTACAGTATCCTTGAATCTTACTATAATTAAGGATATAAATAAATGATAAATGAAACCTTATGAGATGAATTTAAGAAATACAAAAGGGACTTTTAGTACTGCCTACCACACTGGGAGACTCTGAATATGACAGTATAACCTATTAGCATGTATATTTACATAATTAAAATCCAATCTCTGCTTTATTTTCCTTGTATTGTGAAGCAGGCACAAAAACTGGTCCTGATTAATGCCTTTTTTTTTTTGCTGAGTGTGCATGCATAAAACAGTGAATAGCAACTGACACATAATAATTGCTCAATAAAAATGAGCTCTTATTGGCATTTTCTATTATCATTATTACTGATTATTTTGGTATATTCTGCATAAATATTCAGGAATTTGTGTTCAAAGAAGTCATCAGTAATATTGAATGTTTGTTAATCATAATATGAATGATCTCTGGCAGGTAAACTATGTAACTTGTACCTCAAACTATATCAAAAATTCTTCATCTGCACATCAAATGATTTTTTTAAATTGCAGATGTATATTTTATGCTGTGACATGTGTATTTTCCTTCTCATATATGTATATTGAATTCCAACATCATTTTTTATTTGAAAGGGAGCCCATGATGTCATGGTAAATAATTCCAGTAATTGAGTAAATCTCAGTAATATTCCTAGAAAGTGATACAGTGTTATCCTAGGCATAGAACACACAGGCACAGATGTATGTCTCATCCATTTAACCTTTATGCCATTGTCACAAATAAAAGTAGGTAGTGATAGGTAGGTGCTCAAGCAATGGATCATTGGCAAAGATAAAATCAACCAGCTGCTTTGAAGAATGATCTTCAGGAGTGGAGAACCTATTTGGCTTCTTTGGAGAATGAGTTCACTCATTGGCATTCTGTTCTAGGCCCCCAAGTATAGAATTAACAATCAATAAGTGGAATGAATTCAAACTAAAAATCTTCTTTTCATCAAAGGAAACAGTAACCACACACACCTCAGATACAGCAGTAATCTCCAGGATATATAAAGAACACAAAGGCTGGGGCTGTAGCTCAGCGGTAGAGTGATTACTTCTCACATGTGAGGCACTGGGTTTGGTTCTCAGCACCACATAACAATAAATGAATAAATAAAGTTATTGTGCCTATCTACAATTAAAGAAAAATTTAAAAAGAACTCAAAAAACAACACCAACAAACCCTCCAAATAACCCAATCAATAAATGGGCTAAGGAATTGAACAGACATTTCACAGAAAAGATAAGCATTTGCTCAACATATATATGAAATAATGTTTATCACCTTTAGCAATTAGATAAATGGAAATCAAAACTACTCTAAGATTTCATCTCAGCCAAATTAGAATGGCTGTTATCAAGAATATAAGCAACAATAGGTGATGGCGAGAATGTGGGGAAAAAGGTACACTCATACGTTGCTGCTGGGGTTGCAGATTGGTGGAACCATTCTGGAAAGTGCCGCTTGCCCCTGCTTGCTGCTTGCGGCCAACCAGCAGGACAAACGACACATACTCTTCAGAAGTTCATGAAGCAGCTTCCGCTTTATTTGGATAACACCCTCAATATATAAGCAGTCTCATGCATAAGCAATTGTAACCAGATATGTTCATACAATCCTATTAAAGGTCAAGAGATCTCGAGCTCAAGCATACATGTAAGATATATCTGTCCATGTGCTAGGCAGGTGAACTAATTATCATACAGCCAATGGTAAACGCTTCCTGTTTTTCTCAAGATGCATTCAGCACGCCCTTTGGCTCTCTGCCAGTTGCCATCTTTGGATGCATGTGGGTTAACCCAGGGCCCCGGGTTTCGCCCATCACAGGAAAGCAGTGTAGAGTTTCCTCAGAAAACGTGGAATGGAACCATCATTTGACCCAACTATCCCACTCCTTGGTTTATACCCAAAGGACTTAAAATCAGCATACTACAGTGATGCAGCCACATCAATGTTCATAGCAGTTCAATTCACAATACCTAACTTTGGAACCAATGTAGGTGCTCTTCAACAGATGAATGGATGAAGAAAATGTGGTACATATACACAATGGACTTATTCAACCTTCAGGAAGAATGAAATTATGGCATTTGCAAGTAAATGGATGGAACTGGAGAATATCATGTTAGGTGAAATAAGTCAAACCCAAAAAATCAAAGACCGAATATCCTCTCTAATAAGTGGATAGTGATCCATAATGGGGGGAGAGACATAGGAAAGAATGAAGAAACCTTGGATTGTACAGACGAGAGTGAGGGAAGGAGAGGGGAGTGTAGGGATAGGAAGGATAGTGGAATGAGATGGACATTCTTACCCTATTTACATTATGAGTACACTATTTGTGTGACTTAGCACCATGTACAGCCAGAGGAATAAGAGGCTGTGCTCCATTTGTGTACATTGTGCCAAAATGTATTCTATTGTAATGCATAACTATTTAGAACGAACTTTTTAAAAAAGGTTGCAGGGGTGGGATGCTGCTGGCAGATCTCTGCAACCTTCCTTCAGTATGCACCCACATAGCTCTAGGAACCAAGTGAAGGAATATGTGTTTGCTTAAGGGAATGTGGCTTTAGCTTCTCCTAGTCTGAGACTTCTTTATGTAGGTGTTGGCTACTCTTGCTCATAAATGAAATATCACAAATGTAATGATATTAAAGAAATGTAAATAAATCAGATTTTTGTCTGAAAAAAAGAGTTTGGCAAGAAGAAAAGCAATTGAATATGAAGCTACAACTGAGTTCAGATTCACAAAGTTGGGAAAGACCTGAGAGTGATTTTTTACCCCTCCTTCTTTGTTTATATTCTCATCTCATTCCTAAATATTTTATGACTATCCTGGATGACAATGAGATGCATCCCAATTTCAAATGAGTTGGAGCATGAAGAAAAGAATACATTTTATGACTATTAAAATATGTTTTTCAAGCTTGAAACGTTTCCCAGATTCACATCAGTACAAACAAACAAAAAATCCCAAGAGTCAAGTGTATTAAGCAGAAAGCAAAATATTAACTTTAAGATGAAATTTGCAATGGTCTTAATTTGGTTTTAATTCCCTTTATTACTATATGGCTTACATGTAAATTTTTTGAACTGGATATAAAATTCAGTCATTTAGGATATTTTTTCAAAGCCAATTTGTAAAGACAGAGGCTCACAATTGCCTTTCATCATTTACTAATAAAGACCACGTCAGTGGCCTTCATCAGCAATCGTCCTCCTTTGGTCCGCACACCATCAGCAGCAGGACAATGCCCAGCATGGCTACCAACACCAGCAGCGTCAGCCACATGTGCCACATCTTGCGCGGAGAGTGCTCAGCTCAGGGCGCAGCCGCGCAGCAGACACCGGCGACCCACGGCCCGCAGTTCTCCGCAGCGCCCTGTGGGTCGGGCTTCTGCTGCCGCTCCTCCCATGAGGGACTGGGAGCAGCAGGGCGCTGGGGCTACGCCACTGCCTTCCCATCACTCCAGGGAGCCCGTGGCGGCCTGATGCGCTACCTGGCGGACACCACTTCTGAGGAGAGGGGCTGAGCACCGACACTCTGTGGTTGCCGCCCGCCTGGGATCCCTGGGTCCCCAGGAACGACGGATGTCAAGGTCTCCCTGCTTCTCGGCCCCCAGCATGATGTTGTAAGATCTTGAGTGAGTATTAAAAATTTTCAGTTTCTTCTCAATCCTTTGATGATCCACTCATCATTGAAATGTATATTGTTCAATCTGCATGTCTTTGTATAGCTTCTGTGGTTTTCTTCTTGCTGTTGATTTTAAATTTCTTTCCATTATCATTGGAATAGGAGACATGGAATTATTTCAACTTCTTCTTAGTTGCTAACACTTAATTGTTACCTAAAATATGATCTATTTTGGAGAAGGCTGAAAAGAAAGTGTATTCAGCTCTTGTTGGATGAAATATTCTGTGATTTCAGTTAAATCCATTTGATTACAGTTTGATTTAGCCATGTAGTATCTTTGTTGATTTTGTGTGTGGATGATCTATGTATTAGTGAGAGAGGTACATTGGAATCCCCTGATATTATTATATTGGGACCTATATGAACCTTTATGTTTCATAGTGTTTTATATCATTAGGTGCACCAATGTTTGGGGGCATAAATGTTTATTATCTTTATGTTTTCTTGTTGGACTGTTCCCTTTATCAGGATGTGGTGACCTTCTTTTTCTCCTCTAATTTTGCTTAAAATCTGCTTTGTTTGGTATGAATAGGAATTCCTGCTGGCTTTCAGGTTTCATTTACGTGAAATGGCATTTTTCATTCTTTTACTTGTGAATATCTTTGACCATAGATATGTTTCTTGCAGACAGCAATAATTGGGGCTTGTTTTTTTAGTCCAGACTTATGATCTATGTCTATTTTTTTGAGAAATGAGACCATTTATATTTAGTGTTATTATAGAGAGAAAGGTGTTACTTATTGTCATTTTGATTTACATTTAAGGTTTGCTTCTATCCTAATTGGTACATGTTCATCCACACTTCTAGTGTAATTTCTTCTCATCTGATATCTCTTGGTTGTTTTTAATCTTCTTCTATGTGTAGAATTCTTCTAAGTATTTTCTGCAATGCTGGCATAGTAGTAATGAATTCCTTTCATTTATGCTCATCTCAGTAGGTTTTTATTTCTTCTTCAATTCTGATAGTACAGTGCTGATGGTTTATTGGATACAATAATCTTGGTTGGCTGTTATTTTCTTTCAAGACTTGGAATACATTGTTCCAAGCCCTCCCGTACATTAGGGTTTCTGTTGAGAAATTGGATGTTAATCTTGGTTGATTTTTCTCTACATGTGACTTGGCCTTTAAAATTCTACTAGCTTTTAAAATCCTTTCTTTGAACTGAAATTTTGGCATTGTAATTATAGTAGAGTGTGAAGAAATTCTTTTCTGGTCTGGTCTATTTGAGGTTCTAAATGCTTCCAGTATCTGGAAGTTCATCTCATTCCCAAGACTTGAGGCATTTTTCTGCAGTTATATCACTACCTTGATCCTGTGTCTCTGATCCTTCTTTAATGTCTGTGAATATTAATTTTGGTTCATTAATGTTGTCTCAGAGTTCCTGTAGATTGTTTCTTTAATACTGTCTGAATCTTCAAGGATGTCCACTTTATCTTCAAGCTCTGAAATTCTGTTTTCTACTTAATCTAATGTATTGGAAACACTTTCAATTCAGTTTTTGATTTGATCGATTTTGCCTGTCATTTCCAAGATTTCTGTTTAGTTCTTTTTCAGTATTTCTGTCTCTTTCATTGAATTTATCATTTATAACATATATTAACTTCCTTAATTCATTCAGTTATTTTTTCCATTATCTTAGAGTACTTTAATTTTTAAGTAATCAATTTTTGAAATTTTATCCAGTATTTCATCCTCTTTGATATTTTTGGAGTCTGTTGTTTGAATTACAGACCTTAAGAGGTGTCTTATTATATTTGTTTTATGATATGACTTTTATTCTTACGTTGAGATTTGCATATCTGTTGGGATGAATTTCTGTTTCAGTTTTTAAAAAATACTTGTAGTTGTAGTTTGATACAATATATTTGTTTATTTGTTTGTTTATTTGTTTAATGTGGTGCTGAGAATCGAACCCAGTGCCTTACACAGCTAGGCTCTACCATTGAGCCACAACCCCAGTCCCTCTTCCACTTTTATGTGAGGGTATTCTTATGGCACAGTCTTCTATTGGAAAAATGTTCTGGGATATCAGGTTGTTGTGAATTGTTGAATCTATTTCCAAGTGGGTTTTGTAGTATATTTTTAAAATGATATTTTTAGTTGTAGATGGACACAGTACCTTTATTTTATTTTTATGTGGTGCAGAGGATTGAACCCAGTGCCTCACACATGCTAGGCAAGTACTCTACCACTAAGCCACAATCCCAACTCTTGTAGTATATTTACTGTACTAATTTTTTGGTGATGATTAGTGATCAAAGCAAACATTCCAAGTTGTGTAGTATTTCAGAGTTTGAGGATTCCAGTTTCTCTGTAGATATCACAGGATCTTTCTAGTAGATCAGATAGTTGTGTTGTATATACTGTCTGTGATTGCTCTTCTAGATTTGGCCACTTTGTATATTCCAAGAGTATATGGGAGTAACCTATGTTGAGGTCTTTGTGTTATTTCTCTCTGCTGTTGCTGTAGGAGCACATGTCCAGGGGTGATTTGAGCCTTCTCCCCAGCTGTTCCTACTTGGGCCATGGTTGTCAGTTTGGGGTTCCCCTCCCTATTCTTTGTGTTAAAGTATTGCTGAAGTTTGAGCAGTTATGTGAGGAACAAGGTTCACAATCTCTTAGTTGGATTGGGGTATGACAGCCGCAGAACATACTCACCACCAATTTGAAGCATCACATTTGATACCCAACAACTACAGAAAAGGGGTAATAAACAACAGTAACAATAAGAGTGAACAATCTTTAACATTCAAGTAAATACCAGGTGTCAACTATGATATGTAGAATAGTAATAATCAAAAAACCAGAAATGATGGTGTCAGAAATTGAAACAGCAACAACAAACAACAGTGAAGTACATTTAGCATTAAAGTAAACACTAAGCGTCAGCTCCAAAATCCACAATACTAATAAATGCGAAAACATGAATGGTGGGAGCAAGATTATATAAACTAAATATTTTTAAAAGATGGCAAAATACAATTTGTTAGGGAGGAATAAAATGGGAAAGGAAGGCAAAAGAAAGGTTAGAATATTCCAAAGGTGAAAAAGATAAAGAGGAGAGTTAGAAAGTGAAGGCCACAATAAAGGGTAGGGGCATTAAAAAAGTTTGAAAATGAAACAAAATACATTGGCATAGAACTAGAGTATTTAACTGTTTGAGGGAGAAGCTGAGAAAATTAAGCAGAGAGTAAAGAGAAATAAACCACTCACCCTCAAAAAACAAAAAATTAGAAAGTGGACAACAAAATGAGAAAAAGGACAAGAAAAGACAAAAATCTCTTTAAATATGCATAACATGAACCAGTTAACATATACAACCAAAACAAAAACTAAAAATTCGTAAGGAGAAATGAAAGAATTTGACTCTACTGAGGTAGTCAAAACTGTGGACAAGGACAGATACTTACTACCTATGCTAAACTGTCCTTTCCATTTTTTGTTTTTGAGCTATGCAGCTCTTATTTCAGTTTGTGATGTTGTGTCCTACTACCAGGAAGAACACAGCACTCAGCTTAGGTGTGGCACATAGTAGCTGATCAATACATTTTTGTGTTCAATGAGCTAGAAGAAGCATCTTAGAGGTCTAGAGAAGCACATATTTGCTCATATTAATAATATTTCTACAAATTAAATAAGATTAGGAGATTAGGTCCCTTTATAGGTCCATTGCCCACTTCTAAACATGATAGAATATGAAAACATGGATTTATTATCACTTTATGCATCAGACCTGTGAAAACTCAATCTATAGTCTATACTCACCAAAAAAGGAAAAATATCATTATGATCAAATAGAATGTGACTAAAAAAGATACACAAACCCATAACTAACCATACATTTAGAAACACTTGTGACAAGTTAATGGAGATACAACAGGTCACTAGAGCCAGGTGAGATACTGTGGGTCAAGTCTGTTCATAGAACTGCACTTCAAAGGAGGTTTTCTAGGACCTCTAGCATCAACTAAGAAAAAGATTGGGCAATTACCTGCTCCAGCCCCTAACAATTCCAAACAAATAGATGGCTGTAAGGGAAATTTGGGTATCCGTTTGTCTGTCTTAGATGTGAAAATCAGAATCTCCAAATGTGTTGATACAGTAAAATAGGTTTTACCAATCTGACAATTTCTCACGTCCTAGCGAAATGTCTAAGTCATTTTCAACTTGCTTATCCCTTGGAAGATACAGGAGGCTGATTAATTTCTTACTGTGTTCATTATTTCATTATTTGTTTTTCTACCCCCATGATGATTTACTTTTGTTCACATTCTGGATACTGCGAACACTGTGACAGGTGAAGAGAATTAATGCGAGTGAACTTTTAATCATCATAACCAAAGTTACATGACTAATGATCTGTAAGGCATTGTTTACAATGAAACATTTCTTTCTTACAAAGGCCATGTAACTGAATGACTCTTTCAGAATAGTCTCAACTTTATTCTGCACAGTATCCCCATGGTGGCATTATAGAGTGATGGCCTTATGTTAACGTTCTACTTTCTCTCCTCTACTATGCTTTTTAATGACAGACTTGCATTTTTATATTATGTTAAGTCAGCAGATGGCATGGTATCAGATTGTATGTTTTCCTGCTACCAAACCACTTTATATGAAGCCTTCCATAATTTGAATATAAAATATTAATTAACAAGTATTTTACCAGCATTAGAGTATCTGTATGCTTGTAAATGAAAAAATAGTTAAAATAATAAAAAGAATACAAAGATAGTAATCCAGATAGCCCATGGCATGTTCTTGAAGAGAATCTTTTGAAACTCTCATGTTACACTTTATGCACGTTTGTAGTTCACAGTTCTGACACCAGCTCATGTCTACTAATAAGTCAGTGAGGATGTCCTAAGCCCCAGTGTAACACTTCCTTTGTGATGGCTGAATCTTACAGAGCAAGTTAAATGATTTTTCCAACTTCCTTGAGTCTTCCTGGCATCCAGCTTCACCTGGATAGACTTCTCTGGCCACTCAGCTGTGCCAGAGACCTCACAGAGTGAAACGACTCCTGCTGGGGGTGATGCAGACAATATGCAGTGGACCAAAGTGCACAGTCTACCTTCCAACAACAATCGTTATGTAAAAGATTGATTTTGGTATCAAAATTTAGTCCTCTGTGCTTGTTCTCAACACATGGTCCTTCACTGGGTAAGTGATAGCTGAAGATAAGGCTTTCACCAATAACTTGACTATTGATTAAACACATCTGTCCTGAAGAGAGACCTTATACCTCCATCAGAATATAATGACAGAAAAGGTGTTTCAGATCTAACAAGCTTAGGTGGCAAATGCGTGTTACTTTGCACTTTACCTATGGCTCTTTTTCCATAAGAGCAGTGTACTAGTTTCCTTGGGTGGCCGTAGCAAAGTACCACAAACTGGGGGCTTATGCCACAGAAATTGTTGTCTCAAATTTCCCCTTTTTATAGAGACACATCATATTGGATTGGTGTCTACCCAGTGTCCTCATCTTAACTTGAATGTCTTCAAAATCTCTGTTTCTTTGTTAGGTCATATATGTTGGTACTAGGTTAAGATGTCACAGTCTTTTGGGACAAGACTTATAGATTTCAACCCATAGCAAGTCACAGATTGCTCTAATATTTAAATGTTGTCAAATATTACAAAGTGCTGGTTACTCTAATGACTAAGTAACTATTGTTCTCATTGATGTTGCTGACTCTGCAATAAGAATCTTTCTCTTTGCTATATTTCTTTTTTTTTCTTTTTAACTTTCCACAGATGATGTTGCTAAGAAATAATCGCCCATTTCTGTTCTTAATCTTCTTTGTCTCTGTAATGTATACTTTTCTTCTTTTTTTTTTTAACTTTGCCTTTTCATAATCTTTCAATGTTTCCACACTAGATACTACTTCTCAGTTCTGGGAGTTCACATTGTTGATTTTTATCTTTTCCATCTCACAAGTTCTCTTAACGATTACCTGAACTTGGAACACTGTAAACACATAAATAGAGAAAAGTGAGTAAAGTGTTGCACAAAAAGGTAAGACAAGTCATCTCTGAATGTCATGCAGCATGTTCTTTGTTAATATCTGTTGTGATGTTGGTTAAATGAGTGGCATTTTAAAACTCAGATCATCAGTGCAGATATGTATACATAATGTATCAGAAACATATATATATATATATGACATTCACCACTCTGCACTATTTGATTCTTTTCTGCATGTCACCCCTCAGCAGCATCCTGTGTGCATGCCATCCTGCATCAACCTGTCTTCTTGGACCTCTGGCAATGGTTCACCTTCACCCAATGAGAGACACTTCTGGGGGAGAATAGCTGTATGGGGAAGAGGCCAGGCTGCACTGTGGTCTTGCTTGGAGACAGCCCTGGTAGGGGCTGAGTTCCGAGCCCACTACTGAGGTGGCAGCAGTTCTTCCATGACGGCCTCAGGCCAAGGTCCAGGAGCTCTCCATGTCACTCACACCTGTATGTGCAGCCTCATTTCAGGTGGTCCATCAATGGATTCCTCATCCTTACCCAGAGCTCTGTGTGAGGTCCCTGCCTCAAAAGCCCTTCATCAACCCCTCTGTGTGTGCCATGTATTCCAGGTGGGGGATTTCTGACTTAAAATGTGAATACAGTCCTCCTTTTTTCCCCCTATGAACCTTGGAAGGACAATAGACAGTCTCTGAGAAAGCACTCACCTTTCAGCCAAATGTGAAAATGGCTCATCAAAAACCATTTTGATTCAGAAAATAGTTCTTCATGGATCATTCTACACTTTTCTAGGATGATCAAGTTACATGGAGATAAAGATGTTTTCTTTGTTCATTTAGAGCACCAGCATTTATTGAGCGCCCTGGAAGGCGAGGAACTGAGTCGTATGGTAAAAATAAAAATGCAAAGGCAAATATTATGTGGACTTATCCTCCAGGATGCCTTATCTATACAGGGGCCAGACCTTTATTCAAACATAAGCCTCACCTCTGTCAGAGTGGTCTGCAGTGACTGATTCCACCTGTGCTCATAGGCTGGGTTCCATGACTCCAGCCAGTGTGGCTTTGTGGATTATTACAGTATCAAAATATTCCTTACTGGTTGGCGAGGATTCCCTAATATCCCCTGCTGCCAGCCTGTCTCTGCTTCTCCTCTGACATTACCTACACCTCCCTGTTCTCCTAGCAGCTGAAGCCTTCTGACTCAACTCCAGCTTTATGAACAGAGGGTCCATTATTATTGGCTGCAGTCTGTGCTGTTCTGGTGTTTACATTTTTGAATATCATCTAGTGGATCCTGCTCTTATTTAAACTTTTGACATTTTGGAGTTCATCATTGAGTTTTCTTGGTAATTTGGATTTTGGAAAATTGTACATTCATTATCTTGACTATATTTTTTTGGCATCCCTTAAGTTTTCCATCCAATCTTCATTTTCTTTAATGTGGAACTGGCCCATGTTTACCCATTCTGGCGTTCAGTTTTCAAACTGTTAAAGTGGTTTTGTCATCAGAAGCATTAAAATAATGAGAATGGTGCCAGGTGCTTCTGGATACAGTGACAGACTCACATGAGGGCTCCATCTTCCAGGGACAGGATCAATGTTGCCATGAGGGATGGCAGAGTCCACCTTCTCTTCTTCTCTGCAGAAAGGTGTGTTCCATGGCTCAAATAAGTGTGGCTGTGTGGATTATTAGAATATTGAAATACTTCCATACTGGTTAGTGAGGAGTCCTGAGTAGTCCCCTGCTGTCATCCTGTCCCTGCTTCCATCCTGTCCCTGCTTCTCCTCTGACACTTGGGCTGCCATAACAAATTGCCCCGACAGAGTTGCTTGAACAATAGAAGATAATTGTCTCACAGTTCTGAGGATTGTAAGGCTGACATTCTGATGTGAGGAAGTGTTCTGAGAGTTCTCTCCCTGGATTGAGTATGCTGTCTTCTCCTATGTCCTCACATGGTTCTTTCTGTTGTGTAACTTTTTCCTAATCTCCCTTTTTCATGTGCATATATAGAGAGAGTGAGTATATATATAGTCACATATTAGTTGTATAAATTAATGGGTTTCTTTGTGTCTATTCCATACATGCTTGTATCATGCATTGACCTTCCTTTCCTTTCTACTCTTGGATACCCTCCCATCACCCCACTACCTGCTTTCTGGTCCCTAATGGTCCTTACTGGATTCATTTTTTGGTTTTTAGTTTCCACATATGAGAGAAAGCATTCAATACTTGCCTTACTCTTTCTGAATTATTTCATTTTTAAAAATCCAGTTCTATCCATTTTCCTGCAAATGACAAGATTTCATTTTTCCTTTTCTGAAAATTACCCCATTATGTATATATACTATATTTGCTTTATTCATGCATCTGTTAGCTGGCCCCTCAACTGAGTACATAACTTACCTATTTTGAATAGTGTCACAATAATCATGGTCATTCAAGTGTCTTTATTATTTGGTGATTTCATTTCCTTTCAATACATAGTCAGTAGTGGTGTAGCTGGGTCATATGCTAGTTCTGTTTTAATTTTCTGAGGAACATCCGTACTGTTTTATATAGATTTTGTACTATTTTACCTTCTTACCAAAGTTGCATGAGGTTCCATTTACTCCACATCCTTATCAGTGTTTGTTTGTTGCTTTCTGTTTTTATAATAACCATTCCAACTGGACTAACCATTTTACCCAACTGGATAAGATTTGATCTCATTGTAGATTTGATTTGCATTTCTGTGGTGGCTAAAGATGTTGAGCATTTTCACATTATTTATTGGCATTTTGCATTTCTTCTTTTGAGAAGTGTCTGTTCAGGTCATTTGTCCATTTTTTAAATTATATTGCTAACTTTCTTCTTGCAAAGTTTTTACTATATTCTGGACATTCATCCTCTGCCAGATGAATAGCTGGAAAAGATTGTGTCCCATTCTCTTTGTTTTCTCTCGATTTATCTGATTGTATTCTTAGATGTGCAAAAGTGTTTTAATTTGATGCAATCCTGCTTGTTCATTCTCGTTCTGATTTCCTGAACTCTTGGAGTACTAACTTGGAAATCATTGCATTTGCCATGATCTTGAAATGTTTCCCTATGTTCTTTCTAGTAGTTTTAAAGGATCCTGTCTTACATTAAGGTCTCTTTAATCTTGAGTTGATTTTTGTACAGTGAGCGAAAGGGATCTAGTTTCAGTGTTCTCCATTAGAATATCCAGTTTTTCCAGCACCGTTTATTGAAGATGGCTGTTCTTTTTCCAATACTTTGGCACCTTTGTTGGTAGTCAGTTGCAGTGTGTATTTATTTTGGGTTCTCTGTTTTGTTCTATTAGTCTACCTGTCTCTCTTTATGACAATATTATACTGTTTTTATAACTGTGGCTCTCAGGTATAATTTGAAATCAGGTATTATGGTGCTCCTAGCATTGTTCTTTTTTGCTGAAAATTGCTTTAGCTCTTCTGGGTCGTTTTTCTTATTCACTTTCTCTTGCCTAATTTCTCTTGCTAAAATTTCTGGTACTATGTTGATAGGGTTGGTGAGAGTGGGGATCTTTGTCTTGTTCCTTATCTTATAGGAATTTCTTTCAGCTTTTCTCAGTTTAGTATGATGTATAGCCTTCACTATGTTGAGACATGGTTCTATTTTATGTAATTTATTCAGGCTTTTCATTATAAAGAGATGCTGATTTTTATGGGGCCGGGAGGGTACTGGGGATTGAACTCAGGGACACTTGACCAGTGAGCCACATCCCAAGGCCTACTTTCTGTTTTATTTGAGACAGGGTTTCACTGAGTTGTTTAGCACCTTGCTTTTGCTGAAGCTGATTTGAACTCTGCATCCTTCTGCCTCAGCCTCTCAAGATGCTGGAATTACAGGTGTGCACCACCATGCCTGGCCGAGATGCTGATTTTTATGAAAGAATTTTTGCATCTATTGTGATAATCACGGGATTTTTTTTATTTTTAAAATTTTTTTTATTGTAAACAAATGGGATACATGTTGTTTCACTGTTTGTACATGGAGTAAAGGAATATCATTTGTGTTATCAGAAATTTACATAGGGTAATGTTGTTTGGTTCATTCTGTTATATTTTCCCTTGCCACCACCCCTCCCACCCCTCGTTTCTCTCTATACAGTCATTCCTTCCTCCATTCTTGCCCCCCACACTAACCCTAACCTTAAACCTAACCCTAATCCTAACACTAACCTCTCCCAGCCCCAATGTGTGTCATCGTCTGCTTATCAGCGAGATCATTTGTCCTTTGGATTTTTGAGATTGGCTTATCTCACTTAGCACGATATTCTCCAATTTCATCAATTTGCCTGCAAATGCCATAATTTTATCATTCTTTATGGTGGAGTAATATTCCATTATATATATATATATACCACAGTTTCTTTATCCATTCATCAATTGAAGGACACCTAGTTTGGTTCCACAATCTGGCTATAGTGAATTGAGCAGCTATGAACATTGATGTGGCTGTATGTATCTCTGTAGTATGCTGATTTTAAGTCCTTTGGGTATAAGCCAAGGAGTGGGATAGCTGGGTCAAATGGTGGTTCCATTCCAAGCTTTCTGAGGAATCTCCATACTGCTTTCCACAGTAGCTGCACTAATTTACAGCCCCACCAGCAATGTATGAGTGTACCTTTTTCCCCACATCCTGGCCAACACCTATTGTTGCTTGTGTTCTTGATAATCGCCATTCTAATTGGGGTGAGATGGAATCTTAGGGTAGTTTTGATTTGCATTTCTCTTATTACTAGAGATGTTGAACATTTTTTCATATATCTCTTGATTGCTTGTATATCTTCTTCTGTGAAGTGTCTGTTCATTTCCTTAGTCCATTTGTTGATGGAATTATGTTTATTCTTGGTGTAGAGTTTTTTGAGTTCTTTATAGATTCTGGAAATTAGCACTCTATCTGAAGTATGAGTGGCAAAGTTATTCTCCCACTCTGTAGGCTCTCTCTTCATATTACTGATAGTTTCCTTTGCTGAGATAAAGCTTTTTAGTTTGAATCTATCCCAGTTGTTGATTCTTGCTTTTATTTCTTGTGCTATGGGAGTCCTGTTGAGGAAGTCTGATCCTAAGCCAACAAGTTGAAGATTTGGACCTACTTTTTCTTCTATAAGATGCAGGGTCTCTGGTCTGACTCCGAGGTCCTTGATCCATTTTGAGTTGAGTTTTGTGTAGGGTGAGAGATAGGGGTTTAATTTCATTCTGTTGCATATGGTTTTCGAGTTTTCCCAGCACCATTTGTTGAAGAGGCTATCTTTTCTCCATTGCATATTTTTGGCCCCTTTGTCTAGTATGAGAAAATTGTATTTATTTGGGTTTGTGTCCATGTCCTCTATTCTGTACCATTGATCTACCTGTCTGTTTTGGTACCAATACCATGCCGTTTTTGTTACTATTGCTTTGTAATAGAATGGAAGATCTGGTATTGTGATACCCCCTGCTTCGCTCTTTCTACTGAGGATTTCTTTAGCTATTCTGGGTTTTTTATTCTTCCAGATGAATTTCATAATTGCTTGCACTATTTCTGCAAGGTACATCATTGGGATTTTAATTGGAATTGCATTGAATCTGTATAGCACTTTAGGTAGTATGGCCATTTTGACAATATTAATTCTGCCTATCCTAGAACATGGGAGATCTTTCCATCTTCTAAGGTTTTCTTTAATTTCTTTCTTTAGTGTTCTGTAGTTCTCATTGTAGAGGTCTTTCACCTCTTTTGTGAGATTGATTACCAAGTATTTTATTTTTTTCAATGCTATTGTGAATGGGGTAGTTTTCCTAATTTCTCTTTCTGAAGATTCATCACTTACGTATAAAAATGCATTGGATTTATGAGCATTGATCTTGTAACCTGCTACTTTACTGAATTCACTTATGAGTTCTAAGAGTTTTCTGGTGGAATTTCCAGGTTCCTCTAAATATATAATCATGTCATCCACGAATAAGGGTAGTTTGAGTTCTTCTTTTTCAATTCGTATTCCTTTAATTTTTTGGGTTTGTCTAATTGCTCTGGCTAGAATCTCAAGGACGATGTTGAATAGAAGTGGTGAAAGAGGGCATCCCTGCCTTGTTCCAGGTTTTAGGGGGGGAATGCTTTCAGTTTTTCACCATTTAGAATGATATTGGCCATGGGCTTAGCATAGATGGCCTTTACAATGTTAAGGAATGTTCCCACTACCCCAATTTTTTCTAGTGTTTTGAACATGAAGGGATGCTGTATTTTATTGAATGCTTTTTCTGCATCTATTGAAATAATCATGTGATTCTTCACTTTAAGTCTGTTGATATGGTGAATGACATTTATTGATTTCCAGATGTTGAACCAACCTTGCATCCCTGGGATAAAACCCACTTGATCGTGGTGCACTATCTTTTTTAATATATATTTGTATGCGATTTGCTAAAATAGTGTTGAGAATTTTTGCATCGATGTTCATTAAGGATATTGGTCTGAAATTTTCTTTCCTCGATGTGTCTCTGTCTGGTTTAGGTATCAGGGTAATATTGGCTTCATAGAACGAGTTTGGGAGGGTTCCCTCCTCTTCTATTTCATGGAATACTTTGAGGAGTATTGGAATGAGCTCTTCTTTAAAGGTTTTGTAGAACTCGGCTGAGAATCCATCTGGTCCGGGACTTTTCTTTTTTGGTAACCTTTTGATGACCTCTTCTATTTCATTGCTTGAAATTGGTTTATTTAAGTTGTGTATGTCCTCCTTGTTCAGTTTAGGTAATTCATATGTCTGTAGAAACTTGTTGATATCTTCAAGGTTTTCTGTTTTGTTGGAGTATAGGTTTTCAAAATAGCTTCTAATTATGTGTTTCACTCATGTCTGTTGTGATATTTCCTTGTTCATTCCGAATTTTAGTAATTTGTGTTTTCTCCCTCTTTCTCTTTGTTAGTGTGGCTAAGGGTTTATCAATTTTGTTTATTTTTTCAAAGAACCAACTATTTATTTTGTTAATTTTTCTGATTGTTTCTTTTGTTTCCATTTTGTTGATTTCTGCTCTGATTTTAACTGTTTTCTGTCTTCTACTACTTTTGCTGTTGGTCTGCTCTTCTTTTTCTAGGGCTTTGAGCTGTAGTGTTAAGTCGTTTATTTGTTGATTTCTACTTCTTTTGTTGAATATGCCCCATGAAATAAATCTTCCTCTAAGTACTGCTTTCATAGTGTCCCAGAGATTTTGATATGATGTGTCTTTGTTCTCGTTGACTTCTAAGAATTTTTTTATTTCCCTCCTGATGTCTTCTGTTATCCATTCATCATATAATAGCGTATTATTTAATCTCCAGATATTGGAGAAGTTTCTGTTTTTTATTCTGTCATTTATTTCTAATTTCAATCCATTATGATCTGATAGAGTACAAGGTAGTATCTCTATCTTCTTGTATTTGCTAACAGTAGCTTTGTGGCATAAAATATGGTCTATTTTAGAGAAGGATCCATGTGCTGCTGAGAAGAAAGTGTATTCATTCTTTGTTGGATGGCATATTCTTTATATGTCCGTTAAGTCTAAATTGTTGATTGTGTTCTTGAGATCTATGGTTTCTTTATTCAATTTTTGTTTGGACGATCTATCCAGTGGTGAGAGAGGTGTGTTAAAATCGCCTAGTATTATTGTGTTGTGGTCTGTTTGATTTCTGGAATTGAGAAGGATTTGTTTGATGTACATGGATGAGCCAGTGTTTGGGGCATAGATGTTTATGATTGTTCTGTCTTGCTGATTTATGCTTCCCTTAAGCAGTATGTAATGTCCTTCTTTATCCCTTCTGACTAGTTTTGGCTTGAAGTTCACATTATCTGAAATAAGCATGGATACTCCAGCTTTTTTGCTGTGTCCGTGTGCATGGTATGTTTTTCCCCATCCTTTCACCTTTAGTCTGTGGGTGTCTCTTTCTATGAGATGAGTCTCTTGCAGGCAGCATATTATTGGATTTTTCTTTTTAATCTAATCTGCCAGTCTCTGTCTTTGATTGATGAGTTCAGGCCATTAACATTCAGGGTTATTATTGTGATATGATTTGTATTCCCAGTCATTTGACTCATATTTGTTTTTGACATGATTTGGTTTCTCCTTTATTTGGCTATTCCTTTAGGCTAGTTCCTCCCGTTGCTGATTTGCATCATTATTTTTCATCTCTTCCTCATGGAATATTTTGCTGAGAATGTTCTGTAATGCCAACTTTCTTTTTGTAAATTTGTTTAGCTTTTGTTTATCATGGAAGGATTTTATTTTGTCATCAAATCTGAAAGTAAGTTTTGCTGGGTATAAGATTTTTGGTTGGCATTTGTTTTCCTTCAGGGCTTGGTAAATGTTGTTCCAGGCTCTTCTAGCTTTTAGGGTCTGAATTGAAAAATATGCTGATATTCTTATTGGTCTCCCTGAATGTAATATGATTCTTTTCTCTCGCAGCCTTTAAAATTCTGTCTTTATTTTTTATGTTAGGTATTTTCATAATAATGTGCCTTGGTGTGGGTTTGTTGTGATTTTTTATATTTGGAGTCCTATAAGCCTCTTGTACTTGGTTTTCCATTTCATTCTTCAGATTTGGGAAATTTTCTGATGTTATTTCATTGAATAAATTATTCATTCCTTTGGTTTGTTTCTCTAAGCCTTCCTCAATCCCAATAATTCTTAAATTTGGCCTTCTCCTGTTATCCCATAATTCTTGTAGATTCTGTTCATGATTTCTTACCATCTTCTCTGTTTGGTCAATTTTGTTTTCAAGATTAAATATTTTATCTTCAATATCTGAGGTTCTGTCTCTTCCAGGTGTTCTATCCTATTGGTTATGCTTTCTGTGGAGTTTTTAACATGGTTTATTGTTTCCTTCATTTCAAGGATTTCTTTTTTTTTTTTTCAGTATCTCTAACTCTTTATTGAAATGATCTTTTGCTTCCCATATTTGCTCTTTTAACTGTTGATTGGTGCGATTATTTAATTCCTGCATTTGCTCTTTCATCTCCCTGTTTGTTTCCCTGATTGTTTTAATTATGTACATTCTGAATTCCCTTTCTGACATTTCTTTTGCTGTGCTGTCATTGGGTTTTATTGATATAGTATCTAGGTTTGTTTGGGACATTTTCTTCCTTTGTTTTCTCATATTGGTCAGATATCAGTGGGACTCTGAGATATTGCAGATTTCCTCTATTGGCTTATAGTGTCCCTGTAGATTTCCAGTGTATCACCTCCCAGCCATCAGTAGCCTGAAGTCTTCGAGGAACTTAATAATGCAGTGCTTCCAAAGAAAGCTGTCCCTAGCTCGCTACTGGGTCCAGGGCTGGGGGCTGGTTCTGCGTGGAAGTCCTCTCACTGGGCGGTCCTGCTCCTAGAAGCTGGCTATAGACATGGCTTGCCCCTGCCTGAGGGAGCCAGGCTGCTCAGGGAAAGCCTCTCCCTGTCCTTCCTTGATCCCAGAAGCCGCCTGCAGCCAGGGCCCACCTCTGGGCTGGGATCCATCGCTGGGCTGGAGCTTGGGGTTGACTCTGTTTGGAAAAGCTCTTACTTGGTGGGCCTGCTCCAAGGAGCTGGCTGTGGATCATTCCTGCCACCAGAGAGAGAGCAGGGCTGCTTGGGGAAGTCTTTCCCTGCACTGCCCTGCTCCGAGAAGCTGCCCCCTGTCCAGGTCTGCTGCTCCAGCCGAGTTTCACTCGGTGGGAGAGACTCATCCCACAGCTCTATGTTGGTCCCAGTCTCTCAATGCCTCCCCTTCTTGAATCCTGAGTTATGGAGCGTCGGGAGATGCAGTCACCCTCTAGTCCTCCATCTTGCGTCTCTAATCATGGGATTTTTACCTTTGATTTTATTTATATGCTTATTACATTTATTCATTTGTATTTGTTAAACCATTCTTGCAACCTTGGAGTGCAACAAACTTGATCATGACATTTTATCTTTTGTGTTTATTACATTTGTTGATTTGTGTTTTTTGAACCATTCTTGCGTCCTTGGAAGGCAACAAACTTGGTCATTGCATATCATCCCTTTAATATGCTACTAAATTAAATGTGAAAGTATTTTATCAAAGATTTTTATACATATGTTTATCAGAGATATAGATCTATAGCTCTTTTTCTGTTGTGCCATTACAGGTTTTGTTAGCAGGGTAATACCATTTTCACAGAATGAGTTTGAAGGCTTGTTTTCCCTGTTTTATGAATTAGTTTGAGCAGCAATGGTGTTAATTATTTTAAAATTTGGTAAAATTCAGCAATGATTTCATCTGGTCCTAGGATTATGCTGCTGCTTCTTCTTTTTTAGTCAGAAGACTTTTGTTACTGCTTCAATCTAAATACTTTTCATTGTACCTTAGTACCTTCATCTACTAAGGTATTTTGTATCCTCTTGGTTCAATTTTGGTAAGTCATATGTATCCAGAAACTTTTCCATTTCTTCTAGATTTTTTAATTTTTTTGGCATAGTGTGTTTCAAAAGTTTCCCTAATGATCCTTTGAATTTCACAGTATCTGGCTTAAGACTTCTTTTTTAGTCTAATTTTGTTTATTCAGGCCTTCTCTCTTTTTCTTTTTGTCAGATTAGCTAAGGATTTGTCAATATTATTGTTTTGAAAAAAAACAACTCTTTGTTTTATTGATGATTTGTATGAGTATTTGTTTTTTTATGACTTTTAAAATTTGATTCATTGTACACAAATGGGGCACAACTGTTGTTTCTCTGAACATGAAGTAGAGTCACACCATTGTGTAATCATACATGTATATAGGGTAATGATGTTTGTCTCATTCAGTTATTTTTCCTTCCTCCCACCCCATCCCATCCCTCTTTTTGCTCTATACAATCCATCCTTCCTCCATTCTTGCCTCCCTTCCACCCCCCATTATGTATCTTCATCCACTTATCAGAGAGATCATTCGGCCTTTGGTGTTTTGGGATTGGCTTATTTCACTTAGCATGATCTTCTCCAACTGCATCCATTTACCTGCTAATGCCATAATTTTAGTTTTCTTTATGACTTATATTCTATTGTGCATATATACCACAGTTTCTTTATCCATCTATCAATTGAAGGGCATCTAGGTTGGTTCCACAGTCTGGCTATTATGAATTGAGCAACTGTGAACATTGATGTGGCTGCATCACTGTAGTATGCTGATTTTAAGTCCTTTGGGTGTATACCAAGAAGTTGGATAGCTGGGTCAAATGGTGGTTCCATTCCAAGTTTTCTAAGAAGTCTCCACACTGCTTTCCAGAGTGGCTGCACTAATTTGCAACCCCACCAGGAATATGTGAGTGGACCTTTTCCCTCACATTCTCGCCAACACCTATTGTTGCTTGTATTCTTGATAATAACCATTCTAATTGGGGTGAGATGGAATCTTAGAGTAGTTTTGATTTGCATTTCTCTCATTACTAGAGATGTTGAACATTTTTTCATATATCTGTTGATTGCTTGTAGCTCTTCTTCTGTGAAGTGTCTGCTCATTTCCTTGGCCCATTTGATTGGGTTATTTGTATTCTTGGTGTAAATGTTTTTGAGTTCTTTATAGATTCTGGAGATTAGTGCTCTATCTGCAGTATGTGTACCAAAGATTTTCTCCCACTCTGTAGGCCCTCTCTTAACTTTGCTGATAGTTTCCTTTGCTGAGAAAAAGTTTTTTAGTTCACATCTATCCCAATTATTGAATCCTGCTTTTATTTCTTGTGCTTTGGGAGTCATGTTAAAGAAGTCTGGTCCTAAACCAACATAATGCAGATTGGGACCTACTCTTTCTTCTGCAGGTTCTCTGGTCTGATTCTGAGGTCCTTGATGCCTTTTGACTTTTGTGCAGGGTGAGAGATAGAAGTTTAGTTTCATTTTGCTGCATATGGATTTCCAGTTTTCCCAGCACCATTTGTTGAAGAGGCTTTCTTTTATCCATTGTATGTTTTTGGCACTTTGTCTAGTATGAGAAAACTGTATTTATTTGGGTTTGTCTCTGTGTCCTCTATTCTATACCATTGATCTACCTGTCTGTTTTGGTACCAATTCCATGCTGTTTTTATTACTATTGCTCTGTAGTATTGCTGAAGGTCTGGTATTGTGATACCTCTCTTCACTCTTCCTGCTCAGCATTTATTTAGGGAATCTGGGTCTCTTATTCTTCCAAATGAATTTCATGATTGCTTGCTCTATTTCTATCAGGTACGTCATTGGGATTTTAATTGGAATTGTATTGTATTTGTATAGGACTTTTGGTAGTATGGTCATTTTGACAATATTAATTCTGCCTATCCAAGAACACGGGAGATCTTTCCATGTTGTAAGGTTTTCTTTAATTTTTTTTTGTGGTCTGTAGTTCTCATTGTAGAGGTCTTTCACCTCTTTTGTTAGATTGATTCTCAAGCATTTTTTTTGAGACTAATGTTTATTTTGAGACTAATTTAGTTTTCCTAAATTCTCTTTCAGAGGATTCATCACTTATGAATAAAAATGCTTTAGATTTATTAACATTGATTTTATATGCTTCTACTTTACTGAACTCATTTATGAGTTCTAGAAGTTTTCTGGTGGAATTTTTCGGCTCCTCTAAATATAGAATTATGTCATCAGGAAATAGGGATAGTTTGAGTTTTTCATTATTTAGTCGTATCCCTTTAAATTCTTTGGTCTAATTGGTTTATCTAGAGTTTCAAGGACAATGTTGAATAGAAGTGGTGAAAGAGGTTATCCCTGCTTTGTTCCAGTGTTTAGAGGTAATGTTTTGAGTTTTTCGCCATTTAAAATGGTGTTGTCTGTAGGCTTAGCATACATAGCCTTTACAATGTTGAGGAATATTCCTACTATCACTATTTTTCTAGTGTTTTGAGCATGAAGGGGTGCTGTATTTATCAAATACTTTTTCTGCAGCTTTGGAAATAATGTGATTCTTGACTTTTTGTCTGTTGTAGTGAATTACATTTATTGATTTTTGGATATTGAACCAAACTTGCACCCCTGGGATAAAACCCACTTGATCCTGGTGCACTATCTTTTTAATATTTTTTATGCGATTTGCTATAATTTTAAGAATTTTTGCATCTATGTTGATTAAGGATACTGATCTGAAAATTTCTTTCCTTGATGTGTCTTGTCTGATTTTGGTATCGGGGTTGTATTATTCTTTTAATCTCTAATTTATTTATTTCTTCTCTGATCTTTACTATTTCTGTCCTTCTAAGAATTTTGGATTTGCTTTGTTCTTGTTTTTGTAAGACATTATGATGAATCATGATATTATTAATTTGAATTCTTTTTGTTTACATAGGCATTTATTGCTACAAACTTGCCTATCCGCACTGCTTTCCCTCTTCTGGTATGTTGTGGTTACATTTCTTTGAAATTTTAAGCTAGGCACAGGGTGCATGCCTGTAAAGCCACCAGCTCAGCAGGCTGAAACTGGAGGATCACAAGTTCAAAGCAAGCCTCAGCAAAAGGGAGGCCCCCTAAGCTACTTCATGATACCCTTCTTAGAAAAATCAGAATAGGGTTGGGGGTGTGACTCAGTGGTGCAGTGTCCCTCAGTTCAATCCTTGGTATCAAAAAAAAAAAAAGAAAGAAATTTTAGTATTTCCCCTCTAATTTCATCCATGACCTGGAAGAAAGTAATGTGTCCACTGTTCAGGTTCCATGTGTTTGTGAAATTTCTGCAGTTATTTCTAGCTTCTTTTAATTGTGATCAGTTAAATACATGATATGATTTCATTTTAAAATATTTTTTAGTGGTCAGGTTGTGTCTCAGTGGTGGAGTGCTTGCCTAGCATGTGTGAGGCACTCGTTTCAATACTCAGCATCATATTAAAACAATGAATAAAGGTATTGCGTCTATCTACAACTAATAAAATATATTGAAATTAAAAAATTGTTATGAATTGCTCAATTGCCTAATATATGGTCTATTTTAGAAAATATTTTTTGTGCTGAAGGAAATGTGTATTTTCAACTGTTGCATGGAATACTTTGTAGATGTTTGTTATGTCCATTTGATCTGTAGTGTAATGTAAATCTGATTTTTCTCTGTTGATTTTTTGGGGGTGTCTGGATGATGTATTTATTGTGGCCTATCTTTCCATTTATCTCTAATCATGTTTGTTTTTTAAAATTGGGTGCTTCAACATTTATTGCTTGTGCATTTTTAAAAATTATATCATTGCGATGAATTGTCTCCTTGATCAATATATAGTGACCTTCTTTTTCCTTCTGATTTTGTTTTAAAGTCTGTTTTGCAGTCATAAGTATATCTACTCCTTTTGGCTTTTGGATTCCCTTTGCTTGGAACATAACTTTCCATCTGTTTTCTTTCAGTGTGTGTATGTCTTTGCACATGGGTTAAGTTTCTTGGGGCAGCTATTATTAGGTCTTATTTTTTAATCCATTTAGCCAATCTGCCTCTTTCATATGGAAAATTAAAAACATTTACATTCAGGGTGATTCTTGAAAGGTATGTTGTTATTCCTGTCATTTTGCTCTTTCTTCTTGTAGTGGTTTTGAATATCCCTTATTTTTTTCTTTCTATTTCATTCTTCTTAGACGTTTGATGGTTTACTATATTGATAATTATGATTCTTTACTCTTTTTTATTTGCATGCTTACTCCACTAGTGAGATTTAATTTTTCACATATACTGATGATTTGATCTTTCTTCTTCTTCTGGATATACTATTCCCTTTTGCAGTATTTTAGCTTTTCATCACTGTGAGAAAATACCTGAGAAAATCAAAGAAAGATTTATTTTGTCTCATGGTTACAGAGGCTTCCTTCTGTTATTGGTCAGCTGCATTACTTTGTGCCTAAGGTGAGGCAGAACATCATGGGAGATGGACGTGGCAGAGGAATGTTGCTTACATCTGTCAGCTGGGAAGCAAAGAAAGGGACAGTAAGGGACTAGTGACAAGATACAATCCCCAAGGTAGTGCTCCCAAGGATCCACTCCCTTCAACTAGATCCCACTTCCTATAGTATCCAACACCTCTGAGTAATACATTCATATTATGAAGCCATCAGTGGATTAATACACTTAGAAGGTCAGAGTCCTCACAATTTAATCTTTTCTTAAAAGTCCCACCTCTGAATACTACTGCATTGCAGATTAAGCTTTCAGAGTTTGAGCCTTTCCAGGGCATTGCTAGATCAAACCTTAACAAGTGTGTTCAGTGGTGCTGATCAAGTGGTCATGCATTCCCTTAGTTTATTCTCATCCAAGGTCTTTATCCCTCCTTCTTTTCTTGAAGACTATCACTGCTGGGTATAAAAGACTTCTTTGACACTCCACTCCTTTACCCAGACTACTTTCTTTTTTTTAAAGATCACCAGTCAGAATGGACTATAGTCAGTCATAAGGACCTCATTTTACCTTCATTATTTCCTTTTTCTAAAATACTTTTTTAGTTGTAGGTGGATACAATACCTTTATTTTATTTATCTATTTTTCTGAGGTGCTGAGGATTGAACACAGTGACTCACACATGCCAGTTTGGTTGTCTCTGGTGAGCAGCAGTGACCTCACAGTCATCACAGTGTTTGTAGCAGGAGTGGTCATGGGGCTTGTGTTTGAGTGGGGTGGCATGACTGGAGAATCTCTGCTTTTGTTTCCCCAGAAAATGTCAACAAGTGACCTCATGCTTGAGTCAGTTAGTAAGCAACCCGAAGGACAACCAGGGTCTCTGACAACCTGGTTGTCAAGTGTTTGATTGCTTGATAAAAATAAAAGGTGTTGTGTACATTATTAGCAGTCATACATAGAGTATAAATTCAAGATCCATAGTGGTTGTAGAGAATATTATGAATTTGAATCCGTGTGATATAACCTAGAAAACAAAACAAGTGTGATGACCCTCATTGAAGGTAAAATACTGATTTAATTCATCCGTGAGGCCAATATGATGTTTATAGTGATGTTGTGAAAGTACTCAATACTTTAAATATGTGATCATCTTGGAGACATTGCTTCCCATCTCTCTACATTAGGCCACCGCACGAACATCCATTATCCCAAAAGGTTGTGGTGAAGCCTCAGTGGGTCTTGTAAACACTCTAGCATAAAATGGGTTCATTTTGCATTTTCCTACCAGATGGCCAAGACAGAAGCCAACGTCAATGTGGGAACAGGTCTATGGGGAATGAGAACAGCAAGAATGATGTGATAGGTTTGTCTTAAGTAAAATGTGTCTGATTAAAAGTTCTGTCCTCAGTTCTGAGACTGTGCCCTTCTTATATTTTGCATTAAAATTTGCTTACTTTTAAGAAATTGAAGGCATAAAATCAGTTTGAAGTTTTTAACTTTCTGCTTTAAGTATTTTTACTTCTTTACATGGCCAAGCAAAACAAAGAAAACACATCACACCTTGATTTGGGAATATCAAGTGTTTTGTTTGTTTAGAGGCTCCATAAAAGTATCAAGTTGAAGATTGTTCCTATAAAGCAGCATCTCCTGGGCCCCAGGGCAGCTCCAGGAACAGTGCAGTACAGACAGCTGGCATGAGGAAGGAAGTGTTGGAACCTGTGTGTGCATATCAAGCAGAAGGGGCATCCTTGTCTTCCTCATTGTTAGTGAGCAGGTGGTAGAGATACCTCCGCATGTGGTAGAGATACCTTCCTGGCCGTTGGCAGTCCAGGTCCCTGTGGATCCTGGGGTCCACAGTAAGGGAGCATCCTTCATGCAGAAGGTCTGAAGAGGTGTTCTCTGTCAGGGATTCCCTTTAAGCAGAGGGTGATGTCCCAGCTGTGGGTGCCCCTCATCCGTGGGGGCACATTGTCTAGGTATAATTGAACAACCCAGAATGGCCTTGTGGTTAGTAAGGTTCCTGCCAAGAACCTGCACACTGTGATGGGAACAAGCAGAACCCTGATAGAATCCTGCTCCATATAGGAGAATTTCATCTGCTAATTGCCTAGTGAAACCAATGGTAAACTAATTACAACTGCACCAAATGAGGCATTGCTGAGAGGACCTTGGAAACACATTTATTACCACGCCAGTAGCAAGGAACGTCTGCCTCTCTAGACTTTGAGAGGACCCAGCAGGGTCAGATTGAAGGACCTGACTGTGTTTTAACCCATTCTTCCTCTGGGCCTGTTCTTAATGCTAGGCCCACCCTGGGGTCTGCTGTGACAATGAAGGGACAGCACCTGGCTCAGGGTTGGCCTGTAGGGCCTGGTCTCACACTAGGAGGGACTGCCAGGATTTACATATGGAATACTTTCAGGCTTGAGAGCAGACCATGCCTGTGTTATCTGCCTTGGTGGCACCTCCTGGAATAGGACTCTCCATCAGGAAAAAGTAGGGTAGAAAGCCCTGGAATAGTGCTGCTGCCTTCCCCAGGTGGGCCATAGCATTGAACACTGCAGACATGGCTTCTCCTCTTCCTCCTGTGGGACCTGACTGCTTTCCCATGTGGACATGACCCAGGAAGTAGAAATGTGTGCTGGAAGCAGAGTGAGGCTGGGTAATACTCCTGGTTGCCCCAACACAGTTTTCTCCCACATTTTGGACAAGTCACTGCCTTGTTGTCACAAGTTCTAACTGAACCCTCTCTTCTTCTCTAGTCTGTGGAAAACAGGTTCTGGAAGCCTAGAGAAACTTGCTTTGTGACCCCAGGCTTCCCTTTGGGCCTTTTTAGGTCCCCACCATTCCCCTGCAGAAGATGTGCAGGACACTGTGAATGTCTAAAGGTCACCAAACTGGGTGTCACAGGTAGAATTCCCTAGTCCTGTCTACTCCACCAATGGTTAACTCCTCCCTTCTGTAATTAAAGAAGCAAAGACGGGCAGCCTTATTCAACCTGATGTCAGGAAATGAATCTTCTCTACCAAAGGGTTTGCTTCCTCTGTAGCCTGTGTCATTGCCAAGGACGCTTCCCCAGGCATGCAATCTGGGAGCCAGAGCAGGGTGCACAGGGGTGGAACCAGGGCAACTCCATGATGTCTCCACCCCCAGGTTGGGGGCCAGTACTGGGAGGACAGGGCCTCCCACTGAGCTCACACTTGTGGCATTTCCATGTTACTCCGCTTCTGTCTTTGGCTCCATTTCAACCCTCCACATCCCACTCTCTGCCGACTATGCCCCAACTGTCAGACGGTTATTGTATGCATATTTGTGCTGGTGGCGGTGGGGGTCGGGTTGAGGGTTGGTGTGTGGCATGTAACACAGCCCTGAGAGGCCGACTTGCACTTCGCACCCAGAGACTCACACATGGAGCAACAATTCCACCCTGGCCACTGGTCTAGCAATTTCATCCTGGTTCTAGAGAGTGAGGAAGGTAGGTGCTAAAGCAGGTGATGTGGCCATGTCATCCAGCCTGAGCTAAAAGGAGTTGGCAAGGCCCATCTCCATGGTAGCCTCCATAACGCAGGTTTCCAGGCACCTCTGTTGCTACCAAGGTATCTAGCAGCCAAGACCCTTTGACCACCTCTAAACTCAAGGCTAGGAAACCACCCTTCTTCCCAACTTTCCTGGGCCCATTTTGTGTCATGGGAAGCTACTAAGTCCCATGGTAACCCTGTACACCAGTCCCTACAACCCACAAAGGTGAGGGTGGAGGGAAAGGCTGATTGAGACCTTAGGAGGTGGGATCCTTATGGAATTGTCCCATCTTTTAGAATCCCAAAAGCTTTGTATTATTTCTGTAATGATCAAAAGTCATGAATTCCTAAGGTATAATGAGGGGATCTGATAAAAGTGTAGGTACTCAATGCTCCTGTCACCTCTGTACATGTCCAGTCTCTTCTAGAATCCATTTTAATTTAGAACAAGCATGACCTTATTCCCTATGACCCAGCAGACAGACAGAAGTATTCATGATAATAAAAAACAGTATTATTAAGCAGTTGTCACGTCATTGAGAATGATGCCATTATCAAACACAGGGACAATTTTTCTCAGTACGGTCTCTGTTATGGGGAAAACTTTGTCCCAGCAGGACAGGAGTAAGAAACATATTGATGTTGACCAGACAAGAAACGTCTCTGCAGAGCACAGTGTCTTGGACAGTGGACATTGTGGCCTGAGATACCTGCCACCCTGTGCCTATGCTGGCAGGGGCTGGCCAGAGGTGCAGAGTCCTTCGGCAGCAAGGCCTGATTGTTGTCCTTTCTGATCCACCTGTTCATAGGATGGCTGTTGCCTCTGGGGCTGGCCTGGTGACCAGAAGTCATAGCTTCCATCACTCTCGTTTTGTCCATGGAGGAGGAACCCCTGGAATAATGGGCCTGCCTGCCCACAGGTGCCTGGGTTTCCTCTTTGAGAATGTTTTTCTTTGAGGCAGAAGGGTCATGATGAAAGCCCATTTTCTGCTCTATGAGCCATCCAACAGTGTCCATGAGTACTTGGGCTTCTGATGTTGTGTTGTCTGTAAAGAGTCGGCTTGTGACTGACCATCGACTTTGGGTAGAAGTCGATGGGGTCATGATTTTGCGTAGGGAGTTGTCCTGTCCTTTGCCTTTCCAGGGGAATATATACTGAAGAAAGTTCTTTATTCTGTCCCCAAAGTGCTTCTTTGAGGGAGCCTGAGAGGACTTTTCCCCCGGAGTATCTTGTACCTTTGTTACAGGGACAGAGGGGCCAATTTCCCCAGCACAGGAGGGCCTCTCTCCTGTGAACCTGTGTTTCTGGCCTTGTGACCTGGGCCATACATTCTCTGCTCTCTGGGCAGTTGCCCTAATCTTATTTGTCTTCCACTTCCTGGGATCCTGTAGTTGAAGACTCTGGGCCTCCTGCAGGTCCTGGCTGCTCTCTTCACAGGTTAAGAGATCTTGTAGCCCCTGGGAAGTTGGTACACTGCTACTGGACATGCAGAGGGAGCTGGACAGTCTCTCCCGGGAGGCTAGGATGTCTGCAGCCAAGAGTACCTCAGAGGCACAGTCCTCATGAAACATTTCAGTGGCATAGTCTTGCAGGATGACACCAGTAGCCAGAGCCTGAGGCTGGTTCTGTGGCTCAGTGTGTTCTTTCAGGCATGAGTATTTCTGTCCCTGGGAAATAGAACTTCTAAAGGGGGAGGGGGTCTTCCCTGTTGACCAAGATTCTGAATTCCCCAAATTAATATGAACATTTGGGGAGTTTGATGTCTTCCTGATTTCCATGGAGACTTCCCAGTCAGAACACTCCTCATCATCCTCAAGTTCTTTGATTTCTTCAGCTTTTAATAATTGGGACCCTACCCCAAGTGATGAGACACCGTGGCATGAGGCTTGTGAGCTCACATCTGTAGTTCCCAGTGGCTCTTGTGTGCCCTTTTCAAGATTGAGACGTGGTTTCATGGGGTTTGTTCCAGTACTGAGAAGAACATCATTGTGCCAGTTTCTTCCCACAAGAATGTAACTGTGAGGCTGAGAGGGTAGGCTGCCCTCTTGTGTAGCTAATGAAGCATCTGAAAGCCCACAGATGTCACCAGATGCATTTGTTCTCAGGGACTCAAGTGAAGGGCCAGAGAGAGGACACTTCAAGGTGGGAACTGAAGGTTTTGCAACCTCCTTGAATCCTGTACCTTTGTGAGTGGGTTTTCCCAGGTCATTGGTATCATGGGCAATGGAGTCAGCCCTGGAGTTACAGGAGGCTGAGGAGGGAAGGGGAGGCTGTGGAAGTGGGGAAGCCTCAGAGTGTTTCATCTTGAACAGATTGATATGCTTGAGGATTTTGAGGGGTAGGCCCCACCTGTGCCTCAACCTTCGACTTGTAACATGTGCCTCCAGCACATGCCAAGTGCCAGCATCAAGGA
The DNA here is from genome assembly GCF_902686445.1 of Sciurus carolinensis. NCBI lineage: Eukaryota > Metazoa > Chordata > Mammalia > Rodentia > Sciuridae > Sciurus > Sciurus carolinensis. The sequence goes on from NC_062227.1 coordinate 14,532,291, forward strand.
GGGAGTGCTCCTGGGAAGTGTTACTGAAGGCTTCCTCACCTTTGAAGGAGGGTCCATTCCCAGTTTTCTGTTGGGTGTTTGACTTTCCAGGTGGGGTAGAGACCTGATAAATTTCACACCTGGAAAGACCAAATCCCACAGGAATCATGCCTTCTTGAAACATTTCTGGCCTCACTGAACCATTCTCCTGTCCAGCAGGGCTGTTGTCATGTGTAAACATGGAGGTGCAGGAAAGCCCACAATGATTCTCTGCCTGACCTGTTCTTGGGACTTTGCCCCAGGACTCCTTCAGATTGAGATATGGGTAGATGTCAGGAGATAGTCCATACTGGAGATACATGAACCTCTTTTGAAGGTGTTGCTCCAGTTTTTCCTGGAGCTGAAGGCTGAGGAAATCCCCTGGGGTCTTGTTGATGGGCTTTTGCTCATCGGAGGCCCTGTTCTCCAACGTGAGATGACAGAAGACATTCTGAGACTTTTGGACCAAAGATGGTAAACCCTCTGTACTTTGTAATTGTTTCCTGCAAAGGTGATATTCTAGGTGTTGAAGAGAAAAAGGGGAAAGCAGCTGGGTCCCTTGTTGACTTGTCTGACCTGAAAATTCATAGGCAGTATTCAAGGGAAGGTGAAATGGCATGCTTGTGAGAGAGGATTTGATATGGTCCTGATTCTGGATCTGAGCCAGTGATGAGGACTGGGGCCAGTTCAATGTGGGAGTCACAGGTTGGAGTTGGATAACAGGGTGGAGAAACAGCTGGGAGTTAAAGTGTCGTTTGGGTTTAGTGAGCACCAGCTCTGGAATGTAATTCGGAAGTTCATTGAATAAAATGGAATAGTCTGCTGAGGCTGCAGACATGCTGAGCGTATCCACCAGGGACTCGCTGTGTAGAATGGGGAGGCCCCAGAAAAGCTGGCTGCACTTCTCCTGTAAATGGTCCCCCAGCATGTTGGTGTAAAAGTGGTGGTGAGGGAAAGAAAGCTGCTGTGGCTTTCCTTTAGTGTTGGGTTGTGGGATGGTGATGTCCTCCTCCCTGTCCAGTGACTTTGGTGCACTTTTCAGAGAATTCAGGGAGTGGTCTGATTCATCTTTTGTCTTCTCCTTATATATGTTCTGTTCTTCTGCCTTGCTGATTGGATTTTCCAGCAGTTTCTGCACATCAGGGTTAATGAAAGAGGTTTCTTCAACCTTTCCCTGATAGAGTGGATGGTTTGCCCAGGATGAGTCCTCTGGTGGGTGGGAATCATGGTCTTTCTGGACTTCACTTCGTTGGTCATGGGATAGGCACCAGACTGTGGCAGCCATCTGAGACCATGAGGGCGATGAGATTGGGTAGGTGGAGGGGACATGGCCTGAGATTGCAGGGACAGGAGAAGGAGATGGGTCAGTAGACAGGCATTGGACATGTGAGGGTGATAGGAGAGGAGGAGGCCATGGTTCTGGAGGAGACAATGCGACAGGAGGAGGCCGTAGCAGAGGAGAAGGCAGTGGGTCCAGAGATGGCACTGGTACAGAAGCAGGCAATAAGCAGTTGAGTGATGAGGAGCTCTGTGAGGTAGTTCCCCACGTGAGAGTCCTTAAGTCACAATGAGGTGTCAGTTCGGGGCCTGGCAGAGATGGACCGCTGGTCATAGGTTCAGGAGCATGAGATGGGGGAGAAGAAAGTACATGTGACTGAGGTGAATGTCTTTCCAGAGGAATCACAGACTGTGGTGACTGAGAGCCACTCAGGAATGAGTGTGACCCTTCACACAAGGAGGAAGTCATTAAGTCTGGTGAGGAGGTGGAAGCCAGATGTAGAGGGTTCTTGTGCACAGAAGACAGGGAAGTCAAGGGGAAGAACGCAGTGGCCAGAGCATCCTGCACAGGCAGTTTTTGTGATGGGTGGACTGCATCTGTCTCTGGTTTGCACTTTTCATCTGGGTCATCTTGTAGGACATGGTGAAAGCTGCTGTCTTCACGAAGCTTCTCTTGGTGGCTGCAAGAGATAGGAGGCAGAGGCTGTAGCTGGAGCAGATGGGACCAGGAGGTAGGGCAGGTGGGAAGGAACCGACACCTGAGGTGTATAGCCACTCACTGCCACATATTTCATGTTTACAAAGCCCTTACTCTTTCATATCCCAGAGCTTTAGTGAGATCCTGCCCCATGAGAGCTTTGTGTTTTGGGATCATATCGTAGGCAGCAGTCGGAAGGATACAGGAAGAAGTGGAATGTTACTTACCTCTGTAGAAGGGAGTCCAGATCATCAGTCTCTTCCACTTTCCTCCAGCAATCCCTGTAACCTGAAAATGGAGACTGGGTTATTGTGGAGAGGGAGGATGAGTAGAATGTCCATATGGGGAAGATTTTATGAGAGTAGTCTCTGGAGGGCAAGCACCAGTGTTCAAGGCCACATGACAGGTGACAGGAATAGGAAGGCACACAGAATTGTTGCACTTTGTCCTTTCCTTCCACCTCCACTAGTCCCAGTGTACTCATAATCACCCTGTGGTGAGAACGATTGGACCATCTCAAAGAGGATTGGGTCTTAGGAAAGTGAGAGCTTGTCCACACTTTGACCAGGAAGTTCCACTTCCAAATCCAGACAGCATGACTGCATGATGGTCCACACTGTCCTACTGGACATCACCCATCCCTGGCCCACCACAGCTTCATTGTGAGCACAGAACCTGAGAAGTGTCTCTGGTATGATGATTTCCTTCCTGAATCTTCCTTCTCTTGTCTCTGCTACTAACATTCTCTGGGATACGCTTCAGCCTCTTGGGTCACAGGACAGCAAGTCACCTCTGGGCTGGGAGGGAGCACCTTACCTTTCAGAATGCTACTCTTCTTCCTGTTCTTGCTCTGTCCCTTCTTTACCTTTGGATGCTGAACAACAAGAAAGAAAAAGTGACTGGTGCCCTATTGACCCTCTACTCTCCTAGACCAGTTGTAGACCTTCCATATTTCTGAACAGCATAACTGTGTATAGTTAGCTAGTGAGAACTACTTTAAGAACGTTTTTAAAATGGTCAAATATTTTATTTTTCTTCTTTGGAAAACATAAAAAGTGAATTTTCTCTCTAAACTGCACCATGGATGTCCTCAGTCACTGCTCCTCCACTGAGGATCAGACTCATTTCCACAGGCTCTTCTAGGCTGCCAGGCAATATTCTGCTCCCTGAGACCAAAGGTGACTCCATCCTGTGATGGAGGCCCTCAGCGGTCAGCACAGCCCTCACATCAGTGAAGCACAGAGGAAAGACTTTTTTTCTGAGACTCCTTCCAGGAGAAGGTGACTAATGGACCAGTTCTTAAGCCTGTCCTTCTCCACAGGTTCCCAACTCTCTCAGGAGTCCAGACCCCAGACACTGAGTCCCAATGTGTGTTTTTCTCTGGGACCTGGAACTCACCACTTGGATAGTCCGGGAACTTCAGATAGGATAAGACCTAGTGCAAACTCCCTCCCTGCCCTGCCTCACATGTCCCAGAATGATGCTCTGTTCTGTCCTGAGATTTCTATTTTTTGAATTGTCTCTACTTATTTTGGAAAAGTGGAAGGAAGTTGGACAATAGAGAATCTATTTTTCTTGTGAGTTTCAGCAGAGGTTTTCTTACCTTGAGTTTTTCCTTTTTCCTTGGTGTTGGGAAAGATGGATTACCCTGGAGGAAGGGTAACAGGAGGAGAAAGAGCCCCAGTCCACACAGAAAGCCAAGTATGATATCCATTGCCCAGGTGTTGAAGCTGGGGTTCAGCCATAAGGCATTAACACTATTCAGAGGAAAGAGAGGATTCTCCATAATGTAAATTGCACTGTCCGTTTTGGACAAATGAGTCCTGAGAGGCCTCTGCAGCAGTGGGGAGTAGGTCCCAGGCCTGTATCACAGGGCTGTGCTGTCTCATCACAAAGGGATCCTGAGATCAGGGGAGGGTCAAGAAGAAGAGGCTTCACCACACCCTTGCCCCACCCTCCAGTCCAGCATGTCCTCACCCTCCTGGGTCTTCAAGGTTCCTACTTCCAACTCCACCTGCTTGCCTTGCCCCAGCAGGCCTTAATTCATTTCCTGTTGTTTCTGCCTCACACCCAAACATGATCTGCTTCCTTATAGATCCCTGCTTAACTCCATCAATACCACACTGTTTGGATATTGGGTTGTTTCTGTAGTTGTTATTTTGTAGGGATTATTACTTTCAGGTTCTTCTCTCTGCTGTTCCAGCTTTCTCACATAATATCTTCTTTCCTTGAATCAACTCAGACATAGAACTGAAATCTGTCCTCTACTTACTTCATTTTGTTCATTTTGAATAAAATTTTTTCATGATTTTTTTCTAGTTAATTTTATTTTATTCATGTAGAGGGTGTTTAACAATAAAACAAAAATAACTAAGTTAAATATACCATTTTTCAAAATCCAGAAAAAACAGATATAGAAAATGAAGAAAACCTTCAAGGAGATTTTTGGGTATTTCTAGTATATTTTCTTCAACATTACTGAATGTTTAATTGCAGAAGAAATTTTTGGGATTTTATACACACACACATACACACACACACACACACACACACACACACACACACAGACACCTAGAGACAAACCTACTTATTTATGTGTGATTCACATATCAAATATGCATCCTGCCTTCTGTGTAGGAATGAATGTTTTGATTTTACAAAGGGGAAACATTGAATTCGAGGTCTGTGTTTTATTTGGTAAGTATCCAGCCCTTGTTTTACAAGAGTTTTTCTTTCCCCCTCTCCCTCCTTTCTCTCTGAGTCTCTCCTTCCGTGTGTGTAGGTAGCCTTGCTGATGGGGATGTCCAGGCCATGAGCACCACTTGCTGGAAAGATCTCTGCCCTGTGCTGCTGTGTTGGCTCTGTTTCTAGACTGTATACCAATTAGCTAACTGACGCGGGTCGGTTTCTGGGTAATACTTTCTAATACTTCCTTGCATTTCTTTTCTACTTTCATGACATTTAAGTCTGTAGTTGTCTTGTAATCTTTGTCTGATTTTATTATTTCGTTAGTGCTGTTGTGATACAATGAGTTAGAAAGTAGCTCTTTTGCTTTTATGTTTTGGAAGAGATTAACCAGGGGCCTATCTTGAACTTTGTGGAATGTCCTATTGGTTCAGTATCTTTGATAAGTTACAGTTCTGTTCAGATTGATAATTTCTTTTTGTGTTAAATCTGGCATATTTGATTTATAAGAAATCAATAGATTTTATGTAGTTTTTTGAGTTGAAGAACATGAAGTTCTTTCTGGTACTCCTTGTCTATCTTTGTAATGTTTATGGAATCATATTAATGCCATCTTTTCATTTTCTGATACTATTCATTTGAAAATTTTTCTTTGATACATTGTCTAGAGGCTTATGGATTTTAATGTGTTTTAAAATACTTTTATTTTATCCATTTTTAATGCAATGCTGAGCAACAATCCCAGTGCCTCACGCTTGTTAGGAAAGTGGTTGATCTACCACTGAGCTACAGCCACAGCTCCTATAGTAATTTTTACTTGACAAATAATCACACATTTTTATGTGACATAATAGGCCTAGGGTAATGTTATGATACATTATATCAGGTCAACTACTATATGCTATCCATTGCTACACATAATTATTTCTTTGTTGTGAGAATATTTACACTCTACTTTTTAGTAATCTTGAAATATAGATTACAGTATTAAATATCATTTCTATATTAATCAGCATTTTGTCTCTGTGAATGAAATACCTGAGAAGAACAACTTCGGGGAAGAAAGTATATTTTGATTTCTACCATCCCCATTGCTGGGCCCAGGTGAGGTAGAACTTCAGTGGAAGGGCATGGCAGAGGAAAGCTGCTCAGCTCATGGCTGACAAGTAGCATTGAGAGGCACGTATGCTGGCACACATCTGTAATCAGAGCAGCTGCAGAGGCTGAGGCAGGAGGATAGAAGGATTGCAAGTTCAAAGCCAGCCTCAGAAACTTAAGGCCTAAGGGCCCTAAGTAGTTTAGCGAGACCACGTCAAAATAAAACATAAAAGACCTGAGGATGTAGCTCACTGGTTAAGTGCATCTGGGTTGAATCCGTGCTACACAGAAATAAAGATAAAAATAAAAGCAGAGAGAGGGAGAAAGAAAGAAGAGAGAGAGAGAAAGAGAGAGAGAAGGGCACACATGCACACACACACCCAGGGCCAGACACAATGTTTCTTATTGTTACATTATGCCCTCAAAAGGTACACCTCCAGTGACCTTCCTTCTCAAGCCACACCCACCTGTCTACAGTTAGAGACTGTGGTCCATTCAAACTATTAATTCATGTAAAGGAGTAGTCCATATATAAGGTTGCAGACCTCATAATCCAGTCTTTTCACCTCTGAATATTTGTGCATTTCCTAACACATGCTTTTTGGGAGACGGTCCTAGATCCAGACCACAATAATCACCATTTTGTACTGAACATTTAAAAATGACTTCCCCTCCCTTTGATTTCCTGCCATTTGAATATAATATATTCATTGTTAGTACTGCTTAGATTGTTTTCCTTTTCCCCTACTTGGTGAAGGAAGATGAAACTAGTTCTGTGATTAGATCTCAGTGTTTTAGTGAGACTGGCATCCTGAAAGGAGATTCATCAGGTTCCTCATTTTCCCCACTCTGATGAGACAGGAGTCTGGAGGCAGCTATAACTGGATATTTTTCTCTCTCATGTGGAAGAGCAGTGGGAGCTGGTGTTGAGTGTGTCCCTCCTTCCTGGTTGAGGGCTAGAGCAGGCTTGAGTCTGGTAGGTTCCCTTATGTTGGGTAATTTATGTGTGACAAAATTTCAGCAGGCTGTGCTTTTGTAAAACAGTTTACTTAAGGTTGAAACATTTCAAGATCAGAATGCTTTGGTTACCCTATAAGAACCTGGTTGAGATCCTGGAGGTAAACTCACCAAAGTATGAGGAGCCCAGAGTGACTGGGTCAGCCATCTCCACACTGAGCTTCCAGCTGTTGTTCAATTCTAGTTCAGGTTTTTCTAGTCCAATACTGCTTGCAAAGAAGTTTCTGCTAGTAGTTTCCACTCAAGAAGCTATGAATCTCTGTATGTGCCTTTCTGTTTCACCAATTTGAGGAGACAGAGGGTTGGTCCTGGGATCCAGATTGTTTGATGAATCTAAGAGTTGTTGATTTTTCATTTTTAGTTTTTATATGGTTTGGGGTCAGAGTGATTTCTAAGATGCTTATATGATGGACCAGAAAGAGGTCCCCCTAACCTGATTTATGCATTGTTTATTCTTTCTTCCAATATGATCCTGATCCTCATAGGCATATCTGGCACATATGAGGAGATTGTAGTAGTTTGCTCTGCTGATGATCCCCAGTGAATCACATGTCCCAGAAAATATCCAGACCCTTGTGTGGGTCCTTGTGGCAATAGTTCAAGCTTGGCAATATGATTTGCTTTGTCAACTGGTCCTTTATTGAGTTAATGTAGAGAGGCCAGAAAGGAGCTTACACATTGGTCTTGCTCTCTTAGAAACTGCTTTCTTCTATGGAAGTTCCTTCTGACCCAGTGGAATATGAATAATCCTCAGGTCTCTGCCTTCCAAGACCTCACTCCTCACCCTTGCAAAGTCCCTCTCCTCACCCTTGCAAAGCCCCCGATATGTGGGTAAAGCTAGTTTAGACCCTCTAATTTCAGCCAACTCATCAATTGTAGATTCATGAATGACTCAGGAAAAACTAGCTCCAGAAACATAAGTCCTAAAATTATGGTGTTTGAAGTATCTGTGTTTATTATGCAGCTATAGTCAGCTGATGCCTCCAACATTGATAATTTGAATAGGATTTAAAATAGTCATGTTTACTATTAAAATCCTTATGATTGTTCATGTATTCTCACATTAAGATTTCACTCTACTTGAATTGTTTTGAAAAATATGTTGCATTATTTACATTGTGTTATTTCTAAATATTAGATTTCATTGTAAATTAGGGATATTGTTTTTATTGTAAATCAACATTTCTGGTTCATGAGTAGAACATTTTCCAACTTCTTTTACTCTGCTCTGGAATTACAAGGGACCTCAGCACTGAGAGTAAGCGATGGATACAGAGCTCTCCAGCCTCCTCTTGGACACCATGAGGAGCCCAGTACAGGAGGAGAAGTCTCATCCCCACCATGTTGATAGGTATGCCCCAGATCTGTCGACTGTTATACCAAGAGCCATCTCTTTCAGTAGCAAGGAAATGGTGAAAAGAAGTAATAAGAACTTATTGTATATGTTATCCTAGGTGATGAATAGTCATTTGGTATATAGAGGTATAGGATACACATATGTGAATTTGTATTATTGTGTAATCTGGTACTGATAACATTCACTTTAGAAAGTCAAAACAGATCCTTCTCAATGGCCCACAGTGTTCATCCTCAGATGTCAGTGTCCTACGATACTTCCTCATGCACTAGAATTGGTTGTCCTAGGTTTTGAGCTGGAAATAGTTGTATTCTGGGTGCTTTGGCTTATTTTGTTCCCTCTGTCTCTCCCTATTTTTCATTATGGCTTTGTCTTTCTGTTTCTGTTTCTTTTTATGCTCCTCAAGTCTACTGCTTTCACTGCTAAAAGTATGAACATTCTGACTTCTGTTGAGAAGTTTTACCAGTGAGTTCTGCTATATAACTCATCTGCCAATATATTGTCTGCTTTCCTGGTTTTATAAGAGTGCCTCTCATTTTACCCCAGCTTGGCAGCAGTCACTCCTTCTCTTTCTCTAGACCTGTCTACCAGCTCTTTAATGTTTTAACCATGCTGCAAATTTCATAGGAAATAGTATTTTTAGAGGCCTCCTGAAAATGTGGTAGATATACACAATGTAATATGACTCAGCCATAAAGTACAATGAAATTATGTCATTTGCTGGTAAATGGATGAAAATGGAGACTGTCATACTAGGTGAAATAAGCTAGTCCCCCAAAACCAAAGGCTGAATGTTCTCTCTGATATGTGGATGGTAAACACGATAAGGGGAGAGGAGGGAAGTACTTTGGATTAGATAAAGAGGAAGGAAAGGAAGTGAGAGGGGATGGGAATGGCAAAGACATTAAATGAATCAGGCATTACTTTCCCGTATTAATTAATGAATACATGACCAGTGTAACTCCACCTCATGTACAACAGGAAGAATGAGAAGTTATACTTCGTATATGTATAATCTGTCAAAATTCATTCTACTGTCATGTATAACTAAAAAGAGCAATTTTTTAAAAAAAGGTCTGAGAGCCTTGTAGAGCAATATCTCCTTGTTCTTCCATGACCTCCTTCCTGTAAATGCTTTGCCATCAGGATCATTTTCCTGGTTGAACTGTCTTTGTATATGACTTCAGTTTTCTCCTAGATGGTGAATTTTTGTGAATTTAAACAAAATGTTATAAATTTATATATAAGTAGAAACAAATGTGTACACACACACACACACACACACACACACACACACACATATATATATATTTATATATTTATGTTTGAAGTATTGAATCACTTACAGTTTACCTGTTGAAGTACATGCTGTGTTCTTTATATCCCTTTTATTTTTTATTTTGAGAAGTGTCCTGCTAAATTGCTGAGGGCCTTTCTACATTGCTGAGACTGACCTTGAACTTGTGATCCCCTAACCTCAGTCTCCATAGTCAGTGGGATTTTAAGAGTGTTCCACCACCACTACACCTGGCTGAATTCATGTATTTTAATAATTCAGCTCAGCTCTGTGCACACCAGAACCATTTCTCACATGGAGCATCTGCCTTATGGTCTTGAATGCAGTCATCTTAAATACTATAAATCAGTATCAAATAATTTTCTCTTGTGCTGTTTCAAGCATACCATGATTGGGGTTTTATTTCCAAGTGTACATAAAATAAAACTTATCCTTTAAACATTTAAAGTATACAACTAAATGGCATTAAATACTTGCACAGTGTTGTGCACCATGGATATTTTCCATTTCCTGTAGTTTTACAGTTTGCCCAACAGAATTCTCATACTGTTATACAAGAATGTCCTATTCCTCCTCTTCTCCAATTGCTGGTAATCTCTACTCCACTTTCTGTCTCTATGGAATTGCCTGTTGTAAGGACCTGATATGTGGAATCATAACTTTTTTCTGGTTTAGCACTTAGAATGTTTTCCCAATTCATCCACATAATTGCAGGTTTAAGAGCTTCATTAATTTTCAAGAGTGAATGATACAACTTGACATGGACTTGCAACATGTTACATAATTTTTCAATTGTTTATCTAGGGAAATATGGGTTTTTTATACCACATGTCTACTGTGAATAGAGGTGCCATGAACATTGGTGTGCAGGTGTTGGTTTTTTTCTTTCCTTCCAGTTGTCTTAGGAATATACCTACAAGTGGATTTGCTTTAGCATGTAATATTTCCACAATGAACATTTGGAGTAACTATCATATTGTTTTGCATAGTAATTGTATAAATTCCCACCAGAAAATATTTAGGGTTTCATTTTCTCCATATTCCCTATCCACATTTATTTCCCATTTATCTTAAAATATCCATTGTAATGCATGTAAGGTGATACCACAGAGTGGATGATTTGCTTTTCCCTCATGACAGTATTGTTTTTCCTATGATTATTGACTGTACATCTTCTATGAGAAAATGTCTATTGCTTGTTGTTCTTTGTCCATTTTCAACTTGAGTTGCTTTCTTGTTGAGTTATAGGAACTCAATAATAATTCTTCAACAAATTTGAATTTCAAATATTTTCTCTCATTCTGTGGATTGTCTTCCTTATTTAACTTTATTTTTAACTGGTTTATTAGGTACAATTGAGTTGCCATAAGCTGAACATAATGAAAATATTTAAGATAGTAAATGTGTGGTTTTGTTTTATATAACCTCTTAAGCACTTCTAAATATACAGTTCTGTCATGTTAAGTATATACAAAATGTTGTGTAATGGACCTCCAAAACTTTTTCATCTTGCAAAATGAAAATCTATACTCATGAAATACACCCTCCCTTGGCTCTATGCTTGGTGTTCTGGAGTTAGGTAATGCCTTTATCTACATCACTTTGAAACTGGACTTTCAAGGTCTGTTCACACTCAATTGTTGGGAAAGGCAGTGGACATTTCAGGTACAGCTTCTGGTATATTGACACAATCCTATTATGTGCCATGGCATGGTGGCTCATTCTCTACTGAGGTTATCTGATTCCGTGTTATCAGTGATATCCTGCTAACAGGATAGAAGATCATCCTGTGTTATAGGATGCAGTAGAACAACTCATTTACATGGTAGGAGATGGGCCATCAACCTCAACAAAAATCCAAGTCCCCGTGAATTTCATGGGGTGGTCAGGTCAGGTAAGACCCATTTGATTCCAGGCATGGCAAAAGATAAATTGAACACCTTTTACGTCACCCACTGCGTGAAGAATGTAGAGGGGTCTTTAGGCCCCTGGGTTATTAGCAGGCTTTCACTCCTCATCCCACTCAATATCCATGCCCACTACATGGACTGATAAAGATGGCAATCAGATGGAACTAGGATGTTCACCAGCAGAGAGTATTTGTAAAAGCAGATTTGCTAGCCCAGGTACTATCTCTGGGCACCTCTCTACCAGGGCTTCCAGTGTCTTCAGATGTCATCTGTCCAGAAGATGGCATGAACTTAGCTTTCTGAGAAGAACAGGAATGGAAAATGTGCTTCTAGGATTTTGTCCATAAGTGTGGAAAGGAGCTGAAACTAGTAGATACAGCCCTTTATGACAGCAGTTTTTAGTAATGTGAAATGATCTATCACAGGTGGAGCTACTGTCCAAAGCTTTACTAGACAGAAGGTGAACTGGTATACCTACATAGGTGAGTTGACATCCTATTTCACCACCATCAGTCTCCTATAGCACACAGCCCTAAATAAATAGCTTGTGTATTAGAGAAACGTAGAGTTCTCACCAACAGCTTGTTGAACAAGTGCCTTTACCTATTCCTCCTCATCCCAGGTGGCTGCCCCAGTTCCATTGATCACACAAATCTAAGGAGGAGGATCCCTGTGCTTGAAAATTGTTGGTGTACAGATGGGTTGAGCATGGGTAAAGCCACGTGTGTGTACTGATTTTGTAATACAACCTGATATTCATACTATCTTGCATGAGACAGGAGAAAATCTGAGCAGGCAGAAGACAGAATTATGCAGTGTGTCTTCTAGTATCTGTGAGCTGGTCACTGGATATTTGTACTGATAATTGGATGGTTTACTGTGGCCTTACCTTGTAGATGGCACAGTCACTAGTGGTATTGGTCTTTACTGGGAGAACCTTTCTTGGAAGCCAACAAATGTGGCAACAAATGTGACAGGAAACTGGAAAAATTGATTGATACCCTCACCTTTGTCCATGGAAATGTGATGCTGGATGCTTTGAGTATGTCCAGGAACCCATCAGTGAATCAGATGAAAAAGGTACAGAGAAAGTAATTTACAAGTGCTAAAATGGGATGGAAAAGGGCTAAAGGGACAGGATTATCCCTAAAATATTATGACTTGCCCTTGGTCATATCCCAGTGACAGGTGTGCTCCTGCCTCCACCCAATCCGCTAAGGAACAAATACAATGAACTCTCTAACTAGTGTGGGATCGGGAGATTGATCATATTGTGCTTTTGCCTAATAATAAAGGAAACAAATATGCCTTAACCTGTGTATGTTTCCCTTGGAAGAGAGCTATCAAATCCACCACTTTCAAAGGTCTTGAGAAACTAATGTAATGTGTTTGTATCTACACTGGGTTGTCAGTGTCAGGACCCCCATTTCCCAGACCATGGTGTTCAGCATTGGTCCCAGGGACATGATGAGTCATGAAACTTCCATCTTGCATATAACTATAATGCAGGAAGCAGGTGTGGTAAAGAGAGAGAAAACCTTCTTCAAGCATTAGATATTGGCCACATAGGAAAACTCAGCTTGGCCAGCCGGAGTGGAATCTTTAGAGAAATGTATGTATAATATGTGAAAATACACTGTATCTTCATGTATATCACAAAGGAACAAATAACAAAAGAAATGAAAATAAATTTAAATGGTTATAAGTCTTGGATGCTTGTCATATGAGCACCTGGGAACTGTGGCCACTGCCCCAACCATGCATGTCCAAGCTGTGAATCCAAATGGTATACTCCCTAAGTTGATACAAATACAAAGAGCTCTGCTGTTTTGACCCACTATGCATTAAATCCAGGATAGGGGACATTTCATTGGGGGTTCAAGTGACTTGGGCCCCAGAGATGGGTTGGCTATTGCTTACCAAAGTGTGAGGAATCTTCAGACCTCCTAACTGGATCCCTGGGAATCTTGTTAGGCTCTGAACCTGTGATCTTGGCCTAATGGGTTTAAGAAAATATTCAGGGAGGTGAACTTAATCTTCTAGTCTGCCATTTCTTTTTTATTTTTTATATATTTCAAGTTCTAGAGAAGTGCTGCTCAGATTTTTAGAGATGCTCAGGTTTCATCATATATCATATGTCAGATTTTAGGGGACTGAGATAACTGAGAAGCAACCAGCAGGTGGTATGCAGTGGAGCTTGTGGTTAAGGTATCTCGACAACTGTGAACACCTGTCCCAATATGCCAGTCATAGAGAGAAGCAATGGTGATGGGCTGGAAAGGAGTTTTGATCAGTGTGGCCACACCAGGAAGAACAGGGGTAGAGGTACAATGACCAACAATCTGCCCCAAAGCATTGACAGAAACCTTGACGTTTTATAGAAAAGGCAGCAAAGCCAAGTGTGGGGGGTTTGATTGGAGTTTTCAAGCTGGCAAAGTAGTTCATCTCGTCAGGCTATGTTGTGGTTGATCATTATCTCAGAACTGGTTCTATGTGGTGGCTCTGGAGAAGGCCTTATCAGATAAGGGGAGCCATCAGTACACATGGGATAATTGCTCCAGCTTAGTGTGGCAGCCTCAGTTTCAATGGGGGGTAATTGCTCCCATTTAGTGGAATGATCTGTCTGTGAGGCTCTGCTGCTCCTAGAATGCAAACTGACTGCAGGTTTAGGACAGTGACAGGAGACTTGTAGGAGCCACTCAAGGGATGTGGAAGAGGATTTTATAAAAGCGGGCAGTTGAATGTCCCTGCAAATCTTTAAACTTACTCTTATACTGATGTCCTCAGTCGTCAAGTGGGACAATATAGATTAGCTAAATTTAAGACTCATAAACCTTGTAGCTTTTTGTACAATACTGTAAAGACACCTGGTCCCAAATCTAATATGATAAAAAACAAATTGAAAGCAGAGATGGCAGGCTTTATCCTGCCTGCAGTTTCTTTCAGACATTGAAAGGACTGTGTGAAGAGTCCCTGCTTTTAGCAAAAGTGGTTTCTAGTTCTCTGTTATAATTATACACATACACGTCTTTGTATAAATGCATACTTTCATTTCTCCATGGTAAATATCTTGGAGTAGAATAGTGAATAATATGAAAGTTCCATGCTTACATTTCAGAGAAATTGCTGAACTGTTTTGAAAGTATTTGTACTATTTTAATCTGGCTGCAGAGTGTGAATATTCTAGTCCCTCCATATTCTTACCATGAGTCTGTATTGTCAGGTCTTTTTAATTTTATCTATTTTAATATGTACCATACATGGAATGTGTTAGTGTGCTATTCATTTGCATTTCCTTATTGACTTAAGTGTGTTTTTAAGTGCTTAATGACCCTTCATATATTATCTTTTAAAATTTATATGTCTATTTAGTTGGGCATGGTGGCATATGCCTATAATCACAGCAATTCAGGAGGCAGGAGTATCATGAATTCAAAGCCAGACTCTGCAAGAGCCAGGCACTTACCAACTCAGTGAGACCCTGTCTCCAAATAAAATACAAAATAGAGCTGGGGATGTGGTCCATGTTTTGATCCCCTCTGAGTTCAATTCCAGTTACCCTCCCCTCCTAATTTATATCCATTTAAATAATGTACCTAAATTTTAAGTAGATTTTTTGTTTTCTACAAAATTGGAAGTTTGCTTTGTACATGTAGCTATGAGTTTATTGTTAGATATCTGTGTTGTGATATGTTTCTCCCAGTTACTGGCTTGCTTTTTACATTCCTAGTAGTGTCTTTTTTTGTTTTGTTTTCTCATCCTAGGTTTATTCAATATATTTTCATCACTACATGATAAAGTATACCTTATCTAAAATGCTACAAGTTTATAAAACTCAAAACAAATTTTATAGTACTGAGTATACAATAAGTGAGAGAAAAAAGCAATGTACATGTCTCCAAGGCATCCTGCAGGACCACCATGATGGCAGTCATGACCTTGCAGAGCTGGCTGGAATCTTGCTCACCAGTTTCAGAGGGTAAGGGAAGTGTGTGGCAGGGGTATGTGGGAGGGCATAGAAAGAACAATTTGTAGCAAGCAACAGGAGGTGGGACAACTCTAGAGATTGGAAGAGAATTCAAAGAGGTGAAAAGACCAGGCCTAACAGGGATGGGGCTTAGTCCCCCTTCCTGTGGACATAGCCCAGTGAAAGAAAGGGTGTGGCCAGGTTTGACAGACAGGATCAGGTCATCTGTGAAGAGTCTAGGCCACACTGTTACCTGGAAACTTGCTGGTCCCTGCTGACTCTGCTACTGAACAGACTTATTCTATTTGTAAATTCTTTTAACTTTTGTTTATCATGGAAGGCTTTTATTTTGTCCTCAAATCTGAAGGTTAGTTTTGCTGGATACAAGATTCTTGGTTTGTATCCATGTTCTTTCAGAGTTTTCAATATGTTGTTCCAGACCCTCCTAGGTTTTAGAATCTGTGCTGAGATATCTGCTGATATCTATATTGGTTTCCCCATATGTATAATATGATGTTTTTCTCTTGCAGCCTTTAAAATTCTATCTGTTCCACTTATTAGTCATATCATTCTTCCTTTGGTTTTTTGAGATTGGCTTATCTCAGCATGATATTCTCCAATTTCATCCATTTGCCTGCAAATGCCATAATTTTATCATTCTTTATGGCTGAGTAATATTCCATTGTATATATATACCACAGTTTCTTTATCCATTCATCGATTGAAGGACATCTAGGTTGGTTCCACAATCTGGCTATTGTGAACTGAGAAGCTATGAACATTGATGTGGCTGTATCTCTGTAATATGCTGATTTTAGGTCCTTTGGGTATAGGCCAAGGAGTGGGATAGCTGGGTCAAATGGTGTTTCCATTCCAAGTTTTGTCAGGAGTCTCCACACTGCTTTCCAGAGTGGCTGCACTAATTTGTAGCCCCACCAGCAATGTAAGAGTGTACCTTTCTCCCCACATCCTCGCCAACACCTGTTGTTGCTTGTATTCCTGATAATCGCCATTCTAATTGGGGTGAGATGGAATCTTAGGGTGGTTTTGATTTGCATTTCTCTTATTACTAGAGATGTTGAACATTTTTCCATATGTTTGTTGATTGCTTGTATATCTTCTTCTGTGAAGTGTCTATTCATTTCCTTAGCCCATTTGTCAGTTGGATTATTTACATTCTTGGTGTAGAGTTTTTTGAGTTCTTTATAGATTCTGGAGATTAGCGCTCCATCTGAAGTATGATTGGCAAAGATTTTCTCCCACTCTGTAGGCACTTTCTTCGCATTGCTGATAGTTTCCTTTGCTGAGAGAAAGCTTTTTAGTTTGAATCTATCCCAGTTATTAATTCTTGCTTTTATTTCTTGTGCTATGGGAGTCCTGTTGAGGAAGTCTGGTCCTAAGCCAACATGTTGAAGCTCTGGACCTACGTTTTCTTCTGTAAGATGCAAGGTCTCTGGTCTGATTCTGAGATACTTAATCCATTTTGAGTTTAGTTTCATGCATGGCGAGAGATATGGGTTTAGTTTCATTCTGTTGCATATGGATTTCCAATTCTCCCAGCACCATTTGTTGAAGAGGCTATCTTTTCTCCATTGCATATTTTTGGCCCCTTTGTCTAGTATGAGAAAATTGTATTTATTTGGGTTTGTGTCTATGTCTTCCATTCTGTACCATTGATCCACCTTTCTATTTTGGTACCAATACCATGCCGTTTTTGTTACTATTGCTTTGTAGTAGAGTTGAAGATCTGGTATTGTGATACCCCCTGCTTCACTCTTTCTGCCAAGGATTGCTTTAGCTATTCTGGGTTTTTTATTCTTCCAGATGAATTTCATAATTGGTTGCTCTATTTCTGTAAGGTACATCATTGGGATTTTAATTGGAATTGCATTGAATCTGTATAGCACTTTTGGTAGTATGGCCATTTTGACAATATTAATTCTGCCTATCCAAGAACATGGGAGATCTTCCCATCTTCTAAGGTTTTCTTGAATTTCTTTCTTTAGTGTTCTGTAGTTCTCATTGTAGAGGTCTTTCACCTCTTTTGTGAGATTGATTCCCAAATACTTTATTTTTTTCGATGCTATTGTGAATGGGGTAGTTTTCCTAATTTCTCTTTCTGAAGATTCATCGCTTATGTATAAAAATGCCTTAGATTTATGTGCATTGATCTTATATCCCGCTACTTTACTGAATTCACTCATGAGATCTAAAAGTTTTCTGGTGGAATTTCCTGGTTCCTCTAAGTATACAATCATATCATCAGCAAATAGGGATAGTTTGAGTTCTTCTTTTCCTATTTGTATCCCTTTAATTTCTTTGGTCTGTCTAATTGCTCTGGCTAGAGTCTCAAGGACGATATTGAAAAGAAGTGGTGAAAGAGGGCATCCCTGCCTTGTTCCAGTTTTTAAGGGAATGCTTTCAGTTTTTCACCATTTAGAATGATATTAGCCATGGGTTTAGCGTAGATGGCCTTTACAATGTTAAGGAATGTTCCCACTATCCCTATTTTTTCTAGTGTTTTGAGCATGAAGGGGTGCTGTATTTTATCAAATGCTTTTTCTGCATCTATCAAAATAATCATGTGATTCTTGACTTTAAGTCTATTGATATGGTGAATTTCATTTATTGATTTCCTGATGTTGAACCAACCTTGCATCCCTGGGATGAAAACCACTTGATCATGGTGCACTATCTTTTTAATATGTTTTTGTATGCGATTTGCTAAAATTTTGTTGAGAATTTTTGCGTCGATGTTCATTAAGGATATTGGTCTGAAATTTTCTTTCCTTGATGTGTCTCTTTCTGGTTTAGGTATCAGGGTAATATTGGCTTCATAGAATGAGTTTGGGAGAGTTCCCTCCTCTTCTATTTTCTGGAATACTTTGAGAAGTATTGGAATGAGTTCTTCTTTAAAAGTTTTGTAGAACTCGGCTGAAATCCCATCTCGTCCTGGACTTTTCTTTGTTGGTAGGCTTTTGATGACTTCTTCTATTTCATTACTTGAAATTGGTCTATTTAAATTGTGTATGTCCTCCTCGTTCAGTTTAGGCAATTCATATGTCTCTAGAAACCTGTTGATGTCTTCAAAATTTTCTATTTTGTTGGAGTATAGATTTTCAAAATAGCTTCTAATTATGTTTTGTATTTCAGTTGTCTGTTGTGATATTTCTTTGTTCATTCCGAATTTTAGTGATTTGGGTTTTCTCTCGTCTTCTCTTTGTTAGTGTGGCTAAAGGTTTATCAATTTTGTTTATTTTTTCGAAGAACCAACTATTTATTTTGTCAATTTTTTGTATTGTTTCTTTCGTTTCAATTTCGTTGATTTCAGCTCTCAGTTTAACTATTTCCTGTCTTCTACTACTTTTGGTGTTGGTCTGTTCTTCTTTTTCTAGGGCTTTGAGCTGTAGTGTTAGGTCATTTATTTTTTGAGTTTTACTTCTTTTATTAAATGCGCTCCATGAAATAAATCTTCCTCTAAGTACCGCTTTCATAGTGTCCCAGAGATTTTGATATGTTGTTTCTTTGTTCTCGTTTACCTCTAAGAATTTTTTAATTTCCTTCCTAATATCTTCTGTTATCCATTCATCATATAGTAGCATATTGTTTAATCTCCAGGTGTTGGAGTAGTTTCTGTTTTTTACTCTTTCATTAATTTGTAACTTCAATCCATTATGATCTGATAGAATACAAGGTAGTGTCTCTATCTTCTTGTATTTGCTGACATTAGCTTTGTGGCATAATATATGGTCTATTTTAGAGAAGGATCCATGTGCTGCTGAGAAGAAAGTGTATTCGCTCTTGGTTGGATGGTATATTCTATAAATGTCTGTTAAGTCTAAATTATTGATTGTGTTATTGAGATCTATGGTTTCTTTGTTCAATTTTTGTTTGGAAGATCTGTCCAGTGGTGAAAGAGGCGTGTTAAAATCACCTAGTATTATTGTGTTATGGTCTATTTGGTTTCTAAAATTGAGAAGGATTTGTTTAACATACATGGATGAGCCACTGTTTGGGGCATAGATGTTTATGATTGTTATATCTTGCTGATTTATGCTTCCCTTAAGCAGTATGAAATGTCCTTCTTTATCCCTTCTAACTAACATTGGCTTGAAGTCCACATTATCTGAAATGAGGATGGATAGTCCAGCTTTTTTGCTGAGTCCATGTGCTTGGTATGGTTTTCCCCATCCTTTCACCTTTAGTCTACGGGTATCTCTTTCTATGAGGTGAGTCTCTTGCAGGCAACATGTTGTTGGATCTTTCTTTTTAATCGAATCTGCCAGTCTATGTCTTTTGATTGATGAATTCAGGCCATTAACATTCAGGGTTATTATTGAGATATGATTTGTATTCCTGGTCATTTGGTTCATATTTAAAATTTTTGACACATCTTGCTTCCTCCTTTATTTGACAGTTCCTTTAGGATAATTCCTCCCTTTGCTGATTTGCTTCTTTGTTTTTTATCTCTTCCTCATGAAATATTTTGCTGAGAATGTTCTGTAATGCTGGCTTTCTTTTGTAAATTCTTTTAGATTTTGTTTATCATGGAATGATCTTATTTCATCGTCAAATTTGAAGGTAAGTTTTGCTGGGTATAAGATTCTTGGTTGGCATCCATTTTCTTTCAGAGCTTGAAAAATGTTGTTCCAGGCCCTTCTAGCTTGTAGGGTCTGGATTGAAAAATCTGCTGATATCCGTATTGGCTTCCCCCTGAATGTAATTTGTTTGTTTTCTCTCACAGCCTTTAAAATTCTGTCTTTATTTTGTATGTTAGGTATTTTCATTATAATGTGCCTTGGTGTGGTTGTGTTGTAATTTTGTGTATTTGGAGTCCTATAAGCCTTTTGGACTTGATTTTCCATTTCATTCTTCAGATTTGGGAAATTTTCTGTTATTATTTCTTCAAATAGATTGTTCATTCCTTTGGTTTGTTTCTCTAAGCCTTCCTCAATCCCAATAATTCTCAAATTTGGCCTTTTCATGATATACCGTAGTTCTTAGAGATTCTGTTCGTGATTTCTCACCATCTTCTCTGTTTGTTCAACTTTGTTTTCGAGGTTAAATATTTTGTCTTCAATATCTGAAGTTCTGTCTTCCAGCTGTTCTATCCTATTGGTTATGCTTTCTATGGAGTTCTTAATTTGGTTTATTGTTTCCTTCATTTCAAGGATTTCTGTTTGTTTTTTTTCAATATCTCTAACTCTTTATTGAAATGATCTTTTGCTTCCTGAATTTGCTCTGTTAACTGTCGATTGATGCGATCGTTCAATGCCTGCATTTGCTCTTTCATCTCATCGTTTGCTTCCCTAATCATTTTAATTATGTACATTCTGAACTCCCTTTCTGTCATTTCTTCTGCCATGCTGTCGTTGGATTTTATTGATGTAACATCTAGATTTGTTTGGGGCATTTTCTTCCCTTGTTTTCTCATATTGTTCAGGAATCAGTGGGTCATTAAGATATTGCAGATTTCCTCTATCGACTTATAATGTCCCTGAAGATTGCTAGTATATTCCCTCCCCTCTTATCCTTCAGTAGTCTGAAGTCTTGGAGGAGGTTGATAATGCAGAGCTCCACGAAGAAGCTGTCTCTCTAGGGGTGGTGACCCTCAGGTGGCATATATTCCCTGCTAGTGGGCAGAGGTGCCTCCACTTGTTGACCAATGGTCATCCAATGGGGAACTAGACTGCGGGCTGAGGCAAGGCCTGTTTGTGCCTGTGTCTCTGTTTTTACTGTCCCTGTGGGAAAACCTCCCCCGGCTGGGAAGACTCACTCGGTGGGGACGTCTTGCTGGTCAGTTCCCCTCCTAGAGGTTCCCCTCCATCTACAACTACCGCCTGGACTGGGCTATCTTCCTCTGCAATGATCCCAGGGGCCCGGACCTACGTCCTGGGCCTGGGTGCCTCACCCTCCGCAGGCGAGTCTCCTTAGGCTGCCTCTCACAGAGAATCTGCCCGCAGCTCTGGAATCTTCACTCTGCCCCTAGGCGTGTCTCTGTGCAGCTCTTCCAGCAAGAAGCCACCTAGCTCCTGGGACCCGGCTCTGCACCAATCGCCTGGCTATGCACCAGGCTATGCACCCTCCCCTGAGCCACCACCTGGAGCCCTGTACAATAGCTCCGAGACCCAGAGACCCGCCACACACCTCCTCCTCCAGACAGCAGCCCGGTTTCCGACGTAGTCACTAAGAGCCCAAGCAACTCACTTCGGGTCTCCTCCTCCTGCCAACCGCCCGTAGCCCTAGGCAGTCATTCCGAGTCCAAGTGACCCGCCCTGTTCCTCCTCCTCCTCCTTGGGGTAGCCTCCCGGGTGTTCAGGAGTGGTGGCTCCGAGACCAAGTGACCCACCACGCTTCTCCTCCAGGCAGGCTACCGGTGTTCAGGAGCGGTCGCTTTTAGTCCAATCAACTCACCACTTGCCTCCTCCTCTGGCAACCACCTGTGGCTCTGATGCAGTCACTCCTAGACCAAGCGTCCCACCGCTCTCCTCCTCCAGGCAGGCCACCGGTGTTCTGGAGCAGTCGTTCTGAGTTGAAACAGCTCGCCATGCAGCTCCTCCTCTGGCAACTGCCTGTGGCTCTGATGCTGTCACTCCTAGGTCAAGCAACCCGCCGCGCTCCTCCTCTTCCTCCGGGCAACCTCCCGGTGTTCAGGAGCGCTCGCTCTTAGTTCAAAGAGCTCACCACGCAGCTCCTCCTCTGCCAACTGCCTGTGGTTCTGATGCAGTCACTCCTAGACCAAGCGTCCCGCCGCGCTCCTCCTCTTCCTCCGGGCAACCCCCCAGTGTTCAGAAGCGGTCATTCTGCGTCCACACAGCTCCTCCTCAGGCAGCCGCCCGGAGCCCCAGTGGTTGCTCTGAGTCCAAGCGCTGTGCTGAGCCGCCTCCTCTACGTTGATCCCAGTTGTCCGTGTTTACCGCTCTGGTGGGGGGGAGGGGTGTCTCGCCGAGCAACTCTACTTCACAAAGTTCCCTGCGTTCCGGGGCTACTGCCCCATCCGGGACGCCTCCCCAGTGGGAGAGACTCACCCGGCGGCTTTGAGTTGGTCCCAAGTCTCTCACTATCTCCTCTTTTGAATCTTGCGTCCTGGAGGAACGTGAAATGCAGCTGCCCTCTAGTCCGCCATCTTGGCCCCCCTCTATCTGTATTTTTTATGATGGAAATTTTCATTTCAATGTGCCTTCATGTGGCTCTGTTGTAATTTTTACATTTGGTGTCCGGTAAGCCTCTTGCATTTGATTTTCCATTTCATTCTTCAGGATTGGAAAATTTTCTGATATCATTACATTGAATACATTGTTCATTCCTTTGGTTTTATATCTCTGTGCCTTCTGAAGGGGACTTCTTATTAAGACAAATAGACTTAAAGTGTTCTTGTGTCAGCTGTTCCTTTTAGTGAGAGAATTGTGATGGTTTTATCATAATGGGTAATCTGAGAGACCCAACATGCTTGACAGATGTCTTTAAAGTAAATGAGACAAGAAGAATGGATTTCTTAGGAGTGATAAGAAATATGTAGTCCCACCAATTGCATTCTTTGAGATTTTCATTATGGATTATTCTAATATAAATATGAATTAAATGTACAGTTTTCTCAATTCAGATGTTGAAATATTCCTTACTAGTATTTTAATTTAGGCCCTATGGATTAGTGATATATTTTGAGGGATTCTAAACACTTTGAAGCAATGTGTCCTTTTTTGACCTTTAATGAATATGTAACAGAGCTTGACTGTCTGAGTCTTAGGAAATGTGCATCTCTTAGAAATCTTTTCAAAATGAAATCTTTTACTTAGTCCATCAGTTTAAGTTATCTTAACGGAACATTAGTGCTTTTATGTGTTGGAATTGTGTAATACCATTTGATGGCTTTACCACATAAGAAGAAATCATTATAACTATAAAGGATTAAATATAGTCTTCCAGGAGGCTAAAATAAGAATATTGCCAGAAATCTCATTTGCATAAAATCTTTCCATGATTCTTGGCTAGTTTCATTTGAAAATAAAGCAAATTCACCAAACTTGATACTATCTGCTATGTGGTGACTACTGTGCTAGTTGGACAGCCCTAGTTGGATAGCCCCCTGGGAGATGGATGTGAGTCCAGATGTCTGTATGCTGGCTTATTTCATGACTAGAGTCCATTTGCAACAGGTCTTTATTGTGGTTCCAAAGTGGAAATCCATCTTGAATTCAGGTCTTTTTGTGAGATGTCTCCGTGAGCCAGGATCCACACACATACACAGCAATAATGCCATCATTGATCTGTACCAATTTTCTGCTTAGATGGAGAGTTGCAGGAATTCTTTCCACAAGTTTTTTTTTTTTTTTTTTTTTTTTGGCCCTTAGATATGTCACTTTCTGAGTCACACTTCCTGGACTCAAGTCCCATTCTGAATCCATGTTTTCATCTTCCAGAACCTTTACTGAGGTACATCTTGAATCCAGTGTAGATATTCTGGGTGCCTCTGTATGTCTTGCTCTGGGCCCTTAGGGGATCTTCCAGAGCAGTGGACGTCACCTTCTGCACACCTTTTCTGCTTTCACAAGCTAGTTCAGCAGGCTGGGCAGCCAGGAAGGGCCACGCTTATCTTTTGTTTGGTACCCACAGCACTTCCTTGGGAATTTGCCCTGAGTCTGTGTGAAGTCCTGAGATGCTGAAAATCTGCAGGGAGAGCCTGCCTGGTGTTCATCTGTAATGAGTCTCCCTAGACTGTATTAATGTTTACATAACTAATTGTGTTAATTAAAGCCAACTTACTCACAAACATAAACAGTGTTAAAATTTGGATTCATTGTAAACAAATTTGGTATAATTTTCATTTCTCTGGTTGTAAATGAAGTAGAGTTGCACCATTTGCATCATCACACATGTCCATAGGGTAATGATGTTTGTTTCATTTATTTTTCCTTTCCCTAACCCCCATTCCACCTTTAATTTTCTTCTATACAATCCATCCTTCCTCTATTCTTGCCTCCCTCCTACTTCCCATTATGTATTATCATTCACTTATCAGAGAAATCATTTGACCTTTCATTTTTTGGGATTGGGTTATCTTACTTAGCATGATATTCTCCAACTCCATTCATTTACCTGAAAATGCCATAATTTTATTCTTCTTTATGCCTGAATAATATTCCATTGTGTTTATCTTTTTTTTTTATGGTGCTGGGGATTGAACCCAGGGCCTTGTGCATGTGAGCCACGCACTCTACCACCTGAGTTATATCCCTAGCCCACTTCCACTGTGTTTCTACACCACAGTTTCTTTATCTATTTATCTGTTGAAGGGCATCTAGGTTGATTTCACAGTCTAGTTATTGTGAATTGAGCTGGTATAAACATTGATATGTGTCACTGTAGTATGCTGATTTTAAGTCCTTTGTGTATAGGCCAAGGAGTGGGATAGCTGAATGAAATGATGACTCCATTCCAGGTTTCTTAAGGAATATCCAAAATGCTTTCCAGACTGGCTGCAGTAATTTTCATGCCCACCAGCAATGTATCAGCGTGCCTTTTCCCCCACACCCTCACCAACACCTATTGTTGTTCGTAATCTTGATAATAGACATTTAAATTGTGGTGAGATGAAATTTTAGGGAAGTTTGATTTGCATTTATGTTATTACTAGAGATGTTGAACTTTTTTATATCTGTCGATTGCTTGCAGATCTTCTGTGAAGTGTCTGCTCATTTCGTTGGCCCATTTATTGATTGGTTTATGTGTATTCTTAGTGGAAAGTTTTTTGAGTTGTTTGTAAATTCTGTAGGTTAGTGCTCTGGCTGGAGTGCGTGTGGCAAAGATTTTCTCCCACTCTGTAGGCTCTCTCTTCATATTGTTGATTGTTTCCTTTGCTGAGAAAATATTTTTAGTTTGAATCTATCCCAATTATTGATTCCTGCTTTTACTTCTTTTGATTTTGGAGTCATGTTAAAGAAGTCTGATCCTAAGCCAACATGATGAAGATTTGTGCCTACTTTTTCTTCTATTAGGTGCAGGTTCTCTGGTCTAATTCCTAGGTCCTTGATCCCCTTTGAGTTGAGTTTTGTGCAGGGTGAGAGATAGGTGTTTAGTTTCATTTTGCTGTTAATGGATTTCCAGTTTTCCCAGCATCATTTATTGAAGAAGCTACGTTTTCTCCATTGTATGTTTTTGGAACCTTTATGTAGTATGAGAAAATATATTTATGTGGGTTTGTGTGTGTACCATTGATCTACCTGTCTATTTTGGTGCCAATAACATGCCGTTTTTGTTACTAATGCTGTTTAATATAGTTGAAGTCCTGTGATTGTGATACCTTCTTTTTTTTTTTTTACTCTTTTTTTTAATTGTAGACAAATGGGATACATGTTGTATCTCTGTTTGTACATGGCGTAAAGGCATACCATTTGTGTAATCATAAATTTACATAAGGTAATGTTGTTTGATTCATTCTGTTAATTTTTCCCTTCCCCCCACCCCTTCCCACCCCTCTTTTCCCTCTATACAGTACTTCCTTCCTCCATTCTTGCCCCCCTCCCTAACCCTAACACTAACCCCTCCCACCCCGCATTATGTATCATCATCCACTTATTAGGGATATCATTCGTCCTTTGGTTTTTTGAGATTGACTTATCTCACTTAGCATGATATTCTCCAATTTCATCCATTTGCCTGCAAATGCCACAATTTTATCATTCTTTATGGCTGAGTAATATTCTATTGTATATCATACCACAGTTTCTTTATCCATTCATCAATAGAAGGACATCTAGGTTGGTTCCACAATCTGGCTATTGTGAACTGAGCAGCTATGAACATTGATGTGGCTGTATCTCTGTAATATGCTGATTTTAGGTCCTTTGGGTATAGGCCAAGGAGTGGGATAGCTGGGTCAAATGGTGGTTCCATTCCAAGTTTTCTAAGGAGTCTCCACACTGCTTTCCAGAGTGGCTGCACTAATTTGCAGCCCCACCAGCAATATGTGAGTGTACCTTTCTCCCCACATCCTCGTCAACACCTGTTGTTCCTTGTATTCTTGATAATTGCCATTCTAATTGGGGTGAGATGGAATCTTAGGGTAGTTTTGATTTGCATTTCTCTTATTACTAGAGATGTTGAACATATTTCCATATGTTTGTTGATTGCTTGTAGATCTTCTTCTGTGAAGTGTCTATTCATTTCCTTAGCCCATTTGTCGATTGGATTATTTGTATTCTTGGTGTAGAGTTTTTTGAGTTCTTTATAGATTCTGGAGATTAGCGCTCTATCTGAAGTATGATTGGCAAAGATTTTCTCCCACTCTGTAGGCTCTTTCTTGCATTGCTGATAGTTTCCTTTGCTGAGAGAAAGCTTTTTAGTTTGAATCTATCCCAGTTATTGATTCTTGCTTTTATTTCTTGTGCTATGGGAGTCCTGTTAAGGAAGTCTGGTCCTAAGCCGACATGTTGAAGCTCTGGACCTACGTTTTCTTCTATAAGATGCAAGGTCTCTGGTCTGATTCCGAGGTTCTTAATCCATTTTGAGTTTAGTTTCATGCATGGTGAGAGATATGGGTTTAGTTTCATTCTGTTGCATATGGATTTCCAATTCTCCCAGCACCATTTGTTGAAGAGGCTATCTTTTCTCCATTGCATATTTTTGGTCCCTTTGTCTTGTATGAGAAAGTTGTATTTATTTGGGTTTGTGTCCGTGTCCTCTATTCTGTACCATTGATCCACCTTTCCATTTTGGTACCAATACCATGCCGTTTTTGTTACTATTGCTTTGTAGTAGAGTTGAAGATCTGGTATTGTGATACCCCTTACTACACTCTTTCTGCCAAGGATTGCTTTAGCTATTCTGGATTTTTTATTCTTTCAGATGAATTTCATAATTGGTTGCTCTATTTCTGTAAGGTACATCATTGGGATTTTAATTGGAATTGCATTGAATCTGTATAGCACTTTAGGTAGTATGACCCATTTTGACAATATTAATTCTGCCTATCCAAGAACATGGGAGATCTTACCATTTTCTAAGGTTTTCTTGAATTTCTTTCTTTAGTATTCTGTAGTTCTCATTGTAGAGGTCTTTCACCTCCTTTGTGAGATTGATTCCCAAGTATTTTATTTTTTTCGATGCTATTGTGAATGGGGTAGTTTTCCTAATTTCTCTTTCTGAAGATTCATCACTTATGTATAAAAATACCTTAGATTTATGTGCATTGATCTTACATCCTGCTACTTTACTGAATTCACTTATGAGATCCAAAGGTTTTCTGGTGGAATTTCCTGGTTCCTCTAAGTATACAATTATATCATCAGCAAATAGGGATAGTTTGAGTCTTCTTTTCCTATTCGTATCCCTTTAATTTCTTTGGTCTGTCTAATTGTTCTGGCTAGAGTTTCAAGGACGATATTGAAAAGAAGTGGTGAAAGAGGGCATCTCTGCCTTGTTCCAGTTTTTAGGGGGAATGCTTTCAGTTTTTCACCGTTTAGAATGATATTAGCCATGGGTTTAGCATAGATGGCCTTTACAATGTTAAGGAATGTTCCCACTATTCCTATTTTTTCGAGTGTTTTGAACATGAAGGGGTGCTGTATTTTATCAAATGCTTTTTCTGCATCTATCGAAATAATCATGTGATTCTTGACTTTAAGTCTATTGATATGGTGAATTACATTTATTGATTTCCTGATGTTGAACCAAC
The DNA here is from genome assembly GCF_902686445.1 of Sciurus carolinensis. Classification (NCBI taxonomy): domain Eukaryota; kingdom Metazoa; phylum Chordata; class Mammalia; order Rodentia; family Sciuridae; genus Sciurus; species Sciurus carolinensis. Next base: position 14,560,288 of record NC_062227.1, read on the forward strand.
CTTGCATCCCTGGGATGAAATCCACTTGATCATGGTACACGATCTTTTTAATACGTTTTTGTATGCGATTTGCTAAAATTTTGTGGAGAATTTTTGTGTCGATGTTCATTGAGGATATTGCTCTGAAATTTTCTTTCCTTGATGTGTCTCTTTCTGGTTTAGGTATCAGGGTAATATTGGCTTCATAGAACGAGTTTGGTAGGGTTCCCTCCTTTTCTATTTTATGGAAAACTTTGGGAAGTATTGGAATGAGCTCTTCATTAAAGGTTTGGTAGAACTCGGCTGAGAACCCATCAGGTCCTGGGCTTTTCTTTGTTGGTAGGCTTTTGATGACTTCTTCTATTTCATTACTTGAAATTGGTCTATTTAAATTGTGTATGTCCTCCTCGTTCAGTTTAGGCAATTCATATGTCTCTAGAAACCTGTTGATGTCTTCGAAATTTTCTATTTTGTTGGAGTATAGATTTTCAAAATAGCTTCTAATTATGTTTTGTATTTTAGTCGTGTATGTTGTGATATTTCTTTGTTCATTCCAAATTTTAGTGATTTGGGTTTTCTCTCATCTTCTCTTTTTAGTGTGGCTAAAGGTTTATCAATTTTATTTTTTTGACGAACCAACTATTTATTTTGTCAATTTTTTTTTAGTGTTTCTTTTGTTTCAATTTTGTTGATTTCAGCTCTCAGTTTAACTCTTTTCTGTCTTCTAGTACTTTCGGTGTTGGTCTGTTCTTTTTCTAGGACTTTGAGATGTAGTGTAAGGTTGTTTATTTGTTGAGTTTTACTTCTTTTATTAAACGCACTCCATGAAATAAATTTTCCTCTAAGTACTGCTTTCATAGTGTCCCAGAGATTTTGATATGATGTTTCTTTGTTCTCGTTTACCTCTAAGAATTTTTTAATTTCCTTCCTAATATCTTCTGTTATCCATTCATCATATAATAGCATATTGTTTAATCTCCAGGTGTTGGAGTAGTTTCTGTTTTTTACTCATTCATTTATTTCTAACTTCAATCCACTGTGATCTGATAGAATACAAGGTAATGTCTCTATCTTCTTGTATTTGCTAACATTAGCTTTGTCGCATAATATATGGTCTATTTTAGAGAAGGATTCATGTGCTGCTGAGAAGAAAGTGTATTCGCTCTTGGTTGGATGTTATATTCTATAAATGTCTGTTAAGTCTAGATTATTGATTGTGTTATTGAGGTCTCTGTTTCCTTTGTTCAATTTTTGTTTGGAAGATCTGTCCAGTGGTGAGAGAGGCATGTTAAAATCACCTAGTATTATTGTGTTATGGGCTATTTGGTTTCTAAAATTGAGGAGGATTTGTTTGACATACATGGATGAGCCACTGTTTGGGGCATAGATATTTATGATTGTTATATCTTGCTGATTTATGCTTCCCTTAAGCAGTATGAAATGTCTTTCTTTATCCCTTCTGACTAACATTGGCTTGAAGTCCACATTATCTGAAATGAGGATGGATACTCCAGCCTTTTTGCTGAGTCCATGTACATGGTATGTTTTTCCCCATCCTTTCACCTTTAGTCTACGGGTATCTCTTTCTATGAGGTGAGTCTCTTGCAGGCAACATATTGTTGGATCTTTCTTTTTAATCCAATCTGCCAGTCTATGTCTTTTGATTGATGAATTCAGGCCATTAACATTCAGGGTTATTATTGAGATATGATTTATATTCCCGGTCATTTGGTTCATTTTTTAAATTTTATTTATTAATTTAATTTTTTTTACACAACTTGGTTCCTCCTTTATTTGACAGTTCTTTTAGGATAATTCCTCCCTTTGCTGATTTGCTTCTTTGTTTTTTATGTCTTCCTCATGGAATATTTTACTGAGAATATTCTGTAATGTTGGCTTTCTTTTTGTAAATTCTTTTAGATTTTGTTTATCATGGAATGATTTTATTTCATCGTCAAATTTGAAGGTAAGTTTTGCTGGGTATAAGATTCTTGGTTGGCATCCATTTTCTTTCAGAGCTTGAAAAATGTTGTTCCAGGCCCTTCTAGCTTTTAGGGTCTGGATTGAAAAATCTGCTGATATCCGTGTTGGTTTCTCCCTGAATGTAATTTAGTTCTGTTCTCTCACAGCCTTTAAAATTCTGTCTTTATTTTGTATGTTAGGTATTTTCATTATAGTGTGCTTTGGTGTGGTTGTGTTGTAATTTTGTGTAGTTGGAGTCCTATAAGCCTGTTGAACTTGATTTTCCATTTCATTCTTCAGATTTGGGAAATTTTCTGATATTATTTCTTCAATAGATTGTTCATTCCTTTGGTTTGTTTCTCTAAGCCTTCCTCAATCCCAATAATTCTCAAATTTGGCCTTTTCATGATATCCCATAGTTCTTGGAGATTCTGTTCATGATTTCTTACCATCTTCTCTGTTTGTTCAACTTTGTTTTCAAGATTAAATATTTTGTCTTCAATATCTCAGGTTCTGTCTTCCAGGTATTCTATCCTATTGGTTATGCTGCTTTCTATGGAGTTCTTAATTTGGTTTATTGTTTTCTTCATTTCAAGGATTTCATTTTTTTTTTCTCAATATCTCTAACTCTTTATTGAAGTGATCTTTTGCTTCCTGTGTTTGTTCTTTTAACTGTCGATTGGTGCTATCATTCAGTGCCTGCATTTGCTCTTTCATCTCATCATTCCAAGCCTGCATTTGCTCTTTCATCTCATCATTCAATGCCTGCATTTGCTCTTTCATGTCATCATTTGCTTCCCTGATCATTTTAATTATGTACATTCTGAACTCCCTTTCTGTCATTTCTTCTGCCATGTTGTTGTTGGATTTTATTGATGTAACATCTAGATTTGTTTGGGGCATTTTCTTCCCTTGTTTTCTCATATTGTTCAGGAATCAGTGGTCATTAAGATATTGCAGATTTCCTCTATTGACTGATAATGTCTCTGAAGATTGCTAGTATATCCCCTCTTATCCTTCAGTAGCCTGAAGTCTTGGAGAAAGTTGATAATGCGGAGCTCCACGAAGAAGCTGCCTCTCTAGGGGTGGTGAACCTCAGGTAGGGTATATTCCCTCCTAGTGGGCAGAGGTGCCTCCACTTGTTGACCAATGGTCATCCAAAGGGGAACTAGGCTGCGGACTGAGGCAAGGCCTGTTTGTGCCTGTGTCTCTGGTTTTACCGTCCTTGTGGGAAAACCTCACCCGGCAGGGAAGACTCAATCTGTGGGGAGGTCTCGCTGGTCAGTTCCCCTCCTAGAGGTTCCCCTCCATCTACAACTACTGCCTGGGCTGGGCTGTCTTCCTCTGCAATGTTCCCAGGGCCCCGGACCTATCTCCTGGGCCTGGGAGCCTCACCCTTCGCAGTCGAGTCTCCTTAGGCTGACTCTCCTCAGAGAATCTGCCCGCAGTCCTGGAACCTTCACTCCGCCCCTAAGCATGTCTCTGTGCGGCTCTTCCAGCAAGAAGCCACCTAGGTCCTGGGACCCTGCTCTGCACCTAATCGCCTGGCTATGAGGTCCCTCCTCTGATCCGCCACCTGGAGCCCTGTACAATAGCTCCGAGTCCCAGAGACCCGCCACACACCTCTTACTCTGGATAGCTGCCCTGTATTCTGACGCAGTCACTAGGAGTCCAAGCAACTCACTTCGCGTCTCCTCCTCCCGCCAACCGCCCTTAGCCCTAGGTAGTCACTCCGAGTCCAAGTGACCCGCCCTGTTCCTCCTCGTCCTCAGGGTAACCCCCCGGGTGTTCAGGAGCGGTTGCTCGGAGACCAAGCGACCCACCGCGTTCCTCCTCCAGGCAGGACACCGGTGTTCAGGAGCGGTCACTTTGAGTCCAAACAACTCACCACTCGCCTCCTCCTCTGGCAACCACCTGTGGCTCTGATGCAGTCACTCCTAGACCAAGCGACCCGCCGCGCTTCTCCTCTTCCTCCAGGCAACCCCCCGGGTGTTCAGAAGTGGTCGTTCCGAGTCCAAACAGCTCGCCACGCAGCTCGTCCTCTGGCAACCGTCTGTAGCTCTGATGCAGTCACTCCTAGACCGAGCGACCCGCCGTGCTTCTCCTCTTCCTCCGGGCAACCCCCCAGTGTTCAGAAGCGATCGCTCTGAGTCCAAACAACTCGCCACGCAGCTCCTCCTCAGGCAGCCGCCCGGAGCCCCAGTGGTTGCTCCGAGTCCAAGCGCTGTGCTGAGCCGCCTCCTCTACGATGTTCCCAGTTGTCCGTGTTTAACGCTCCAGTGGGGGGAGGGGCTTCTCGCCGGGCAACTGTACTTCACAAAGTTCCCTGTGTTCCAGGGCTACCTCCCATCCGGACGCCTCCCCAACGGGAGAGACTCACCTGGCGGCTTGGAGTTGGTCCCAAGTCTCTCACTATCTCCTCTTTTGAATCCTGCGTCCTGGAGCAACATGAAATGCTGCCGCCCTCTAGTCCACCATCTTGAAAACTCCGGTACCTTCTTCTTGAATTTTTTTAAAAGGAATTCTTTCTCTGAATTTTCAATGGCAGGTTTATTTTTTCTCCAATGCTCACATTATTCCAATAAAAGCAATAGGAAGTGCTCATTAAATATTAAAGTAGATGGTGCCAGATAAAGATGTAGAAATGGAAGCTCATGAGCAAAAGGGATGTCATAAAAGAGGCCAAAAACTAACAAGGAAATGGTTTGGCACAAACTTCACATATTCACAATAAATCTACTCATTTTACTTCCTTTGAAGCCCCCAAACATTGCTAGTAAAAGGGTTTATGTAAACACAGCAACAGCATTAACCCAAAGAAATGGGCTATAATTGTACACTATGGAGGTAGAATTATAATTTGGATATTTTGGAGTCGGATCTGCAATGTCCTACAAAACCTCAGGAGGTAAAGCCATGGTTCCTAGGGTGGTACTCTTGGGATCTGATGTAAGCCATAAGAGCTCAGGGCCAGTGGGAAGTCTTTAGGTTATTAGTGTGTCCTCTTTGTGGGAATTTTAATATTCTCTGCCTCTCTCTCTTTCTTCCTGCTTTGAAACTAGTAGTTTTGGTTGGCCATCCACTCCATCCATGATAAGTCACCTGCCACCAGAGGTCTTAAACAATAGGTCTGATCAATCATGGACTCCAAAACTCTGAGCCAGAATTCCACTTTGCTCTTTATTGGTGGATTACACCAGGTATTTTTTTATAGTGTTGGAAAGTTGATTAACACTCCAGGAAGCAGTGTTCCCAGGAGATACATCAATATTCTGATGAACTAAAAACTTTGTAGTCTGGTTGCAACTCCAGAGTACTGAATTCAGCAGGGGCTTTCACAGTGTGGGAGCTGGGACTGCACTTCCAGTTCTAAGGATGTCAAGAGTGATCCTTGTCAGTGTGATCCTTGAATTACCCAGAGTTAACTCCTGTCATTGTGGCTTTTGATCTGTATAGTCTGTGAAGTCTTAGGACAATTCTTGGAAGTGCATTCTTTTTTAAAAGAATTACCACTGGCACTTTAATTATATAGAGCAGTTGCTTTCATTGTGGCATTTTGTACATGCAAATAACATACTTCAATCATATTCATCCCCGTGACCCTCTACCTCCATTCTCCTTTTTCTTCTTTAGTAAGTCTCTGTGCCACTTGCACGTGTTTTTTCACCCCTAGACTTCATAATACTTGTGGTTATTTTTCTAGCTTATTTTTCTTAACACTATGATCTCTAGTCCATCTACTTTCTGATGAATGACACGATTTTATTGTTCATTATGGCTGGATAATACTCCATGCTTTGTATTTGTGTGTATCACATAATCTTTATACATTCTTCCATGAGCAGACATACCTGGTCTGATTCCATAACTTGTCTATTGTGAATTGTGCTGCAATTCATAAGAACCAATAAACTCCCAAAGAGTACCTGACTTTAATTATTTCAAGGAATGTTATATCCAGATCATAAGTAGTATTATGTTTAGCATTCTAATGAACCACTATCCTGATTTACATTTGGCTGTAGTAATTTAAATTCCCACCAACAGTGTGTGAATGCTCCATTTCCCTCACATCATACTCACCTGGATTTATTTATTTTTTTTGTTTTCTTGTTTTTTTTTCTTTTGTATTCCTGATGATTGCTATTCTGACTGGGTGAGATGGAATCTCAATGTAGTTTTGAGTTGCATTTGCCTAATGGCTAAATTTGTTGAATCTTTCTTCATATAATTGTTGTCCATTTGTACTTCTTCTGAGAAGTGTCTGTTCAGTTCATTTGCCCACTTATTGATGGGGTTGTATGATTTTTGTGGTGTTAACTTTTTTGAGTTCTATATATATTCTGGATATTCATTCTCTGTTCAGCAATAACTGGCAAAGATTTTTTCCCTTCTATAGTGTTTCTATGGAAATTACTTGCTTGTTTGTACAGAAGCTTTTAAAATTGATGCAGTCCCATTTGTTGATCCTTGCTTTTATTTCCTGAGCAAAAACTGGAGTTCTATTTGGGAGGTCATTGCCTGTTCCAAAGTTTCAAAGTATTTTCCTGATGTTTTCTTCTAGTCATTTCAAACTTTCTGGTATTTCATTAAGGTTTTAACCCAGTTTAAGTTGACAGATGAGGGAGAGGGATCTAGTTTCCATCTTCTACATGTGAATATTTAGTTTTCCCAGCATTGTTTGTTTAAAGGGGCTGTCTTTTCCCCCACATGCGTTTTTGTCACCTTTGTCAGAAATCAGATGACTGTTGTTGTGTAGGTTAGGGTCTTTGTCTTCTGTTCCACTCTGTTGGTCTATTTGTCTGCTTTTATGCTAGAATAATGCAGTTTTGTTACTATATCTCTGCAGTGTATTTCAGTTTGAGTATTGTGAAGTCTCCAGCATTGCTCTGTTTGCTCAGGATTATTTTTGCTGTCCTGGGCATTTTGATCTTCAATTTGAGGATTTTTTTTGTAGTTCTATAAAGAGTGTTGTTAGTTTGATGGTGCTCTCATTTAACTCAGTTATGAATTATTAATAACAGGATTTCTCAAAGTTCAATTCATAAAATAATGAAGACAGATGTGCTAGTCAGGCACTCTGACTGCAGAGTCTGCTCCCGCATTCACTTTTCCCTGGAGTACCGGGCTTGACTGCAATCCCAATCCATGGCCACCAGGATCCAGTTGGGTGTTCCCTTCCTGCTCACCCAGTCTGGCCTTGGGCCTCAGAGCTCTATGCCTCACCCTGTTGGGCCCACCACATCCTCTCCTGTCCCCGACCAACAGCAAATGTCCTCAACTCACCACCCACAGGCTCTGACCCTGGCATGGGTGCTGCTCTGGAAGCTGGGGAGAATTTTTGCGTCGATGATCATTAAGGATATTGGTCTGAAATTTTCTTTCCTTGATGTGTCTCAGTCTGGTTTAGGTATCAGGGTAATATTGGCTTCATAGAACGAGTTTGGGAGGGTTCCCTCCTCTTCTATTTCATGGAATACTTTGAGAAGTATTGGAATGAGCTCTTCTTTAAAAGTTTTGTAGAACTCGGGTGAGAACCTATCTGGTCCTGGACTTTTCTTTGTTGGTAGGCTTTTGATGACCTCTTCTATTTCATTGCTTGAAATTGGTTTATTTAAGTTGTGTATGTCCTCCCCGTTCAGTTTAGGTAATTCATATGTCTCTAGAAATTTGTTGATGTCTTCGAGGTTTTCTGTTTTGTTGGAGTATAGATTTTCAAAATAGCGTCTAATTATGTTTTGTATTTCAGTCGTGTCTGTTGTGATGTTTCCTTGTTCATTCCGAATTTTAGTAATTTGAGTTTTCTCCCTCTTTCTCTTTGTTAGTGTGGCTAAGCGTTTATCAATTTTGTTTATTTTTTCAAAGAACCAACTGTTTATTTTGTTAATTTTTCCAATTGTTTCTTTTGTTTCAATGTCGTTGATTTTGGCTCTGATTTTAACTATTTCCTGTCTTCTACTACTTTTGGAGTTGGTCTGCTCTTCTTTTTCTAGGGCTTTGAGCTGTAGTGTTAAGTCGTTTATTTGTTGATTTCTACTTCTTTTTTTGAATGTGCCCCATGAAATAAATCTTCCTCTAAGTACTGCTTTCCTAGTGTCCCAGAGATTTTGATATGATGTGTCTTTGTTTTCGTTTACTTCTAAGAATTTTTTATTTCCTTCCTGATGTCTTCTGTTATCCATTCATCATATAATAGTGTATTATTTAATCTCCAGGTATTTGGAGAAATTTCTGTTTTGTATTCTGTCATTTATTTCTAATTTCAATCCATTATGATCTGATAGAGTACAAGGTAGTATCTCTATCTTCTTGTATTTGCTAACAGTAGCTTTGTGGCATAAAATATGGTCTATTTTAGAGAAGGATCCATGTGCTGCTGAGAAGAAAGTGTATTCATCCTTTGTTGGATGGTATATTCTATATATATGTCCGTTAAGTCTAAATTGTTGATTGTGTTCTAGAGATCTGTGGTTTCTTTATTCAATTTTTGTTTGGACGATCTATCCAGTGGTGAGAGAGGTGTGTTAAAGTCGCCTAGTATTATTGTGTTGTGGTCTATTTGATTTCTGGAATTGAGAAGGATTTGTTTGATGTTTGTGGATGAGCCAATGTTCGGGGCATAGATATTTATGATTGTTATGTCTTGCTGATTTATGCTTCCCTTAAGCAGCATGTAATGTCCTTCTTTATCCCTTCTGACTAGTTTTGGCTTGAAATCCACATTATCTGAAATGAGGATGGATACTCCAGCTTTTTTGCCGTGTCCGTGTGCATGGTATGTTTTTCCCCATCCTTTCACCTTTAGTCTATGGGTATCTCTTTCTATGAGATGAGTCTCTTGGAGGCAGCATATTGTTGGATTTTTCTTTTTAATCCAATCTGCCAGTCTATGTCTTTTGATTGATGAGTTCAGGCCATTAACATTCAGGGTTATTATTGTGATATGATTTGTATTCCCAGTCATTTGACTCATAATTGTTTTTTGACATGATTTGGTTTCTCCTTTATTTGGCTATTCCTTTAGGCTAGCGCCTCCTGTTGCTGATTTGCATCGTTGTTTTTCATCTCTTCCTCATGGAATATTTTGCTGAGAATGTTTTGTAGTGCTGGCTTTCTTTCTGTAAATTCCTTTAGCTTTTGTTTATCATGGAAGGATCTTATTTCATCATCAAATTTGAAGGTAAGTTTTGCTGGGTATAAGATTCTTGGTTCGCATCCGTTTTCTTTCAGGGCTTGGTAAATGTTGTTCTAGGCCCTTCTAGCTTTTAGGGTCTGGATTGAAAAATCTGCTGATATCCTTATTGGTTTCCCTCTGAATGTAATTTGATTCTTTTCTCTCGCGGCCTTTAAAATTCTGTCTTTATTTTGTATGTTAGGTATCTTCATAATAATGTGCCTTGTTGTGGGTCTGTTGTCATTTTGTATGTTTGGAGTTCTTTAATCCTCTTGTACTTGGTTTTCCATTTCATTCTTCAGATTTGGGAAGTTTTCTGATATTATTTCATTGAATAGATTGTTCATTCCTTTGGTTTGTTTCTCTAAGCCTTCCTCAATCCCAATAATTCTCAAATTTGGCCTTTTCATGACATCCAATAATTCTTGTAGATTCTGTTCATGATTTCTTACCATCTTCTCTGTTTGGCCAACTTTGTTTTTAAGATTAAATATTTTGTCTTCAATGTCTGAGGTTCTGTCTTCCAGGTGTTCTACCCTATTGGTTATGCTTTCTATGGAGTTTTTAACTTGGTTTATTGTTTCCTTCATTTCAAGTGTTTCAGTTTGTTTTTTTTTTTTCAGTATCTCTAACTCTTTATTGAAATGATCTCTTGCTTCTCATATTTGGTCTTTTAACTGTTGATTGGTGCGATCATTTAATGCCTGCGTTTGCTCTTTCATCTCCTCCTTCAATGCCTGCATTTGCTCTTTCATCTCCTCATTTGCTTCTCTGATTGTTTTAATTATGTACATTCTGAACTCCCTTTCAGACATTTCTTCTGCTGTGCTGTCATTGGGTTTTATTGGTGTAGTATCTATGTTTGTTTGGGACATTTCCTTCCCTTGTTTTCTCATATTGGTCAGCTGTCAGTGGGACCCTGAGATATTGCAGATTTCCTCTATTGTCTTATAGTGTCCCGCTAGATTTCCAGTGTATCACCTCCCAGTCTTCAGTAGCCTGAAGTCTTGGTGGAACTTGATAATGCAGTACTTCCGAAGAAAGCTTCCCCTAGCCCCTACTGGTTCCAGGGCTTGTAGGTGGCTCTGTGTGGAAAGGCTCTCACTGGGGGCCTGCACCGTGCAGCTGGCCGTGTGGGAGGAGCCCACCGCCGGAGTGTGGAAGGCTACCTTGGGAAGACTCTAGTTGCCCTCCCCTGCTATGATAAGCCACTCCTCTCTGTGCTTGCCACCCAGGCCAAGTTTCGCCCAGTGCGGGAGACTCATCCCGTGACTCTATTTTTGTCCAAGTCTCTCAATGCCTCCCCTTCTTGAGTCCTGGGTTCCGGAGTGACTAGAGATGCAGTCACCCTCTAGGTCTCCATCTTGGATCGCCCCGTGGAAAGAGTACTTTTTCTTCTATAAGATGTAAGGTCTCTGGTCTGATTCCGAGGTCCTTAATCCATTTTGAGTTTAGTTTCATGCATGGTGAGAGATATGGGTTTAGTTTCATTCTGTTGCATATGGATTTCCAATTCTCCCAGCACCATTTGTTGAAGAGGCTGTAACTTTTTGGTACCTTTGTCAAACAGATAGCTGTAGCTGTGCATTTGTTTCTGTGTCTTCTGTTCTGTTGCTTTGGTCTACATGTCTATGTTTATGCTGGTTCAAAGCTGATTTCATTAGTATGGCTGCAAAGTATAATTGAAAGTCAGGCATTGTAAATCCTCCAGCTTTCATATTTTTCCTCAGATTTGCTTTGACCATCCAGGGTCTTTTTTTCTTATGTAAAAATCTGAGAATTTTTTTCTTGGATTGAAAAGAATATCATTTGTATTTTGATGGCAATTTCATTGGATCTGCAGATTGATTTTGATAATATGACCATTTTAACTATATTAAATCTCCCAAACCATGAACGTGGGAGATCTCTCCATCTGTTGGTGTCTTCTTCAATTTGATTTATTTTTTCAATGTTTTGTAAATTTTCCTTATGGAAGTGTTTCAACGTTTTGGTTAAATTTGTTGCTAACTCTTTTGTGTTCTTGGAAGCTATTGTGAATAATACATTTTTTCCTAATTTATTTCTCAGCAGATCTAGTATTTCCTATACTAGTGTATAGGAAAATGATTGATTTCTCCATGTTGATTTTTTTTTTATTATAAAATTGTAAACAAATGGGATACATGTTGTTTCTCTGTCTGTACATGGCGTAAAGGCATACCATTTGTGTAATCATAAATCTACATAGAGTAATGTTGTTTGATTCATTCTGCCATTTTTTCCCTTCCCCCCTCCCCTCCCACCCTTCCCCTCCATCTATACAGTCCTTCCTTCCTCCATTCCTGCCCCCCTCCCTAAACCCAACTCCAACCCCAACACTAACCCTTCCCACCCCCCATTATGTGTCATCATCCACTTATTAGCGATATCATTCTTCCTTTGGTTTTTTGAGTTTGGCTTATCTCACTTAGCATGATATTCTCCAGTTTCATCCATTTGCCTGCAAATGCCATAATTTTATCGTTCTTTATGGCTGAGTAATATTCCATTGTATATATATACCACATTTTCTTTATCCATTCATCAATTGAAGGACATCTAGGTTGGTTCCACAATCTGGCTATTGTGAACTGAGCAGCTATGAACATTGATGTGGCTGTATCTCTGTAATATGCTGATTTTAAGTCCTTTGGGTATAGGCCAAGGAGTGGGATAGCTGGGTCAAATGGTGTTTCCATTCCAAGTTTTCTAAGGAATCTCCACACTGCTTTCCAGAGTGGCTGCACTAATTTGCAGCCCCACCAGCAATGTAAGAGTGTACCTTTCTCCCCACATCCTCGCCAACACCTGTTGTTGGTTGTATTCTTGATAATTGCCATTCTAATTGGGGTGAGATGGAATCTTAGGGTGGTTTTGATTTGCATTTCTCTTATTACTAGAAATGTTGAACATTTTTCCATATGTTTGTTGATTGCTTGTATATCTTCTTCTGTGAAGTGTCTATTCATTTCCTTAGCCCATTTGTCGATTGGATTATTTACATTCTTGGTGTAGAGTTTTTTGAGTTCTTTATAGATTCTGGAGATTAGCGCTCTATCTGAAGTATGATTGGCAAAGATTTTCTCCCACTCTGTAGGCTCTTTCTTTGCATTGCTGATAGTTTCCTTTGCTGAGAGAAAGCTTTTTAGTTTGAATCTATCCCAGTTATTAATTCTTGCTTTTATTTCTTGTGCTATGGGAGTCCTGTTGAGGAAGTCTGGTCCTAAGCCAACATGTTGAAGCTCTGGACCTACTTTTTCTTCTATAAGATGCAAGGTCTCTGGTCTGATTCCGAGATCCTTAATCCATTTTGAGTTTAGTTTCGTGCATGGTGAGAGATATGGGTTTAGTTTCATTCTGTTGCATATGGATTTCCAATTGTCCCAGCACCATTTGTTGAAGAGGCTATCTTTTCTCCATTGCATATTGTTGGAATCTTTGTCTAGTATGAGAAAATTGTATTTATTTGGGTTTGTGTCCATGTCCTCTATTCTGTACCATTGATCCACCTTTCTATTTTGGTACCAATACCATGCCGTTTTTGTTACTATTGCTTTGTAGTAGAGTTGAAGATCTGGTATTGCGATACCCCCTGCTTCACTCTTTCTGCCAAGGATTGCTTTAGCTATTCTGGGTTTTTTATTCTTCCAGATGAATTTCATAATTGCTTGCTCTATTTCTGTTAGGTACATCATTGGGATTTTAATTGGGATTGCATTGAATCTGTATAGCACTTTTGGTAGTATGGCCATTTTGACAATATTAATTCTTCCTATCCAAGAACATGGGAGATCTTTCCATCTTCTAAGGTTTTCTTGAATTTCTTTCTTTAGTGTTCTGTAGTTCTCATTGTAGAGGTCTTTCACCTCTTTTGTGAGATTGATTCCCAAATACTTTATTTTTTTCGAAGCTATTGTGAATGGGGTAGTTTTCCTAATTTCTCTTTCTGAAGATTCATCGCTTATATATAAAAATGCCTTCTATTTATGTGCATTGATCTTATATCCTGCTACTTTACTGAATTCACTCATGAGATCTAAAAGTTTTCTGGTGGAATTTCCTGGTTCCTCTAAGTATACAATCATATCATCAGCAAATAGGGATAGTTTGAGTTCTTCTTTTCCTATTCGTATCCCTTTAATTTCTTTGGTCTGTCTAATTGCTCTGGCTAGAGTCTCAAGGACGATATTGAAAAGAAGTGGTGAAAGAGGGCATCCCTGCCTTGTTCCAGTTTTTAGAGGGAATGCTTTCAGTTTTTCACCATTTAGAATGATATTAGCAATGGGTTTAGCATAGATGGCCTTTACAATGTTAAGGAATGTTCCCACTATCCCTATTTTTTCTAGTGTTTTGAGCATGAAGGGGTGTTGTATTTTATCAAATGCTTTTTCTGCATCTATCGAAATAATCATGTGATTCTTGACTTTAAGTCTATTGATATGGTGAATGACATTTATTGATTTTCTGATGTTGAACCAACCTTGCATCCCTGGGATGAAACCCACTTGATCATGGTGCACTATCTTTTTAATATGTTTTTGTATGCGATTTGCTAAAATTTTGTTGAGAATTTTTGCATTGATGTTCATTAAGGATATTGGTCTGAAATTTTCTTTCCTTGATGTGTCTCTGTCTGGTTTAGGAATCAGGGTAATATTGGCTTCATAGAATGAGTTTGGGAGAGTTCCCTCCTCTTCTATTTTCTGGAATACTTTGAGAAGTATTGGAATGAGTTCTTCTTTAAAAGTTTTGTAGAACTCGGCTGAGAACCCGTCTCGTCCTGGACTTTTCTTTGTTGGTAGGCTTTTGATGACTTCTTCTATTTCATTACTTGAAATTGGTCTATTTAAATTGTGTATGTCCTCCTCGTTCAGTTTAGGCAATTCATATGTCTCTAGAAACCTGTTGATGTCTTCGAAATTTTCTATTTTGTTGGAGTATAGATTTTCAAAATAGCTTCTAATTATGTTTTGTATTTCGGTCGTGTCTGTTGTGATATTTCCTTGTTCATTCCGAATTTTAGTGATTTGGGTTTTCTCTCATCTTCTCTTTGTTAGTGTGGCTAAAGGTTTATCAATTTTGTTTATTTTTTCGAAGAACCAACTATTTATTTTGTCAATTTTTTGTATTGTTTCTTTCGTTTCAATTTCGTTGATTTCAGCTCTCAGTTTAACTATTTCCTGTCTTCTACTACTTTTGGTGTTGGTCTGTTCTTCTTTTTCTAGGGCTTTGAGTTGTAGTGTTAGGTCATTTATTTTTTGAGTTTTACTTCTTTTATTAAATGTGCTCCATGCAATAAATCTTCCTCTAAGTACCGCTTTCATAGTGTCCCAGAGATTTTGATATGTTGTTTCTTTGTTTTCGTTTACCTCTAAGAATTTTTTAATTTCCTTCCTAATATCTTCTGTTATCCATTCATCATATAGTAGCATATTGTTTAATCTCCAGGTGTTGGAGTAGTTTCTGTTTTTTACTCTTTCATTAATTTGTAACTTCAGTCCATTATGATCTGATAGAATACAAGGTAGTGTCTCTATCTTCTTGTATTTGCTGACATTAGCTTTGTGGCATAATATATGGTCTATTTTAGAGAAGGATCCATGTGCTGCTGAGAAGAAAGTGTATTCGCTCTTGGTTGGATGGTATATTCTATAAATGTCTGTTAAGTCTAAATTATTGATTGTGTTATTGAGATCTATGGTTTCTTTGTTCAATTTTTGTTTGGAAGATCTGTCCAGTGGTGAAAGAGGCGTGTTAAAATCACCTAGTATTATTGTGTTATGGTCTATTTGGTTTCTAAAATTGAGAAGGATTTGTTTAACATACATGGATGAGCCACTGTTTGGGGCATAGATGTTTATGATTGTTATATCTTGCTGATTTATGCTTCCCTTAAGCAGTATGAAATGTCCTTCTTTATCCCTTCTAACTAACATTGGCTTGAAGTCCACATTATCTGAAATGAGGATGGATACTCCAGCTTTTTTGCTGAGCCCATGTGCATGGTATGTTTTTCCCCATCCTTTCACCTTTAGTCTATGGGTATCTCTTTCTATGAGGTGAGTCTCTTGCAGGCAACATATTGTTGGATCTTTCTTTTTAATCGAATCTGCCAGTCTATGTCTTTTGATTGATGAATTCAGGCCATTAACATTCACGGTTATTATTGAGATATGATTTGTATTTCCAGTCATTTGGTTCATATTTAAATTTTTGACACATCTTGGTTCCTCTTTATTTGACAGTTCCTTTAGGATAATTCCTCCCTTTGCTGATTTGCTTCTTTGTTTTTTATCTCTTCCTCATGGAATATTTTGCTGAGAATGTTCTGTAATGCTGGCTTTCTTTTTGTAAATTCTTTTAGCTTTTGTTTATCGTGGAATGATCTTATTTCATCGTCAAATTTGAAGGTAAGTTTTGCTGGGTATAAGATTCTTGGTTGGCATCCATTTTCTTTCAGAGCTTGAAAAATGTTGTTCCAGGCCCTTCTAGCTTTTAGGGTCTGGATTGAAAAATCTGCTGATATCCGTATTGGCTTCCCCCTGAATGTAATTTGTTTGTTTTCTCTCACAGCCTTTAAAATTCTGTCTTTATTTTGTATGTTAGGTATTTTCATTATAATGTGCCTTGGTGTGGGTCTGTTGTAATTTTGTGTATTTGGAGTCCTATAAGCCTCTTGGACTTGATTTTCCATTTCTTTCTTCATATTTGGGAAATTTTCTGATATTATTTCTTCAAATAGATTGTTCATTCCTTTGGTTTGTTTCTCTAAGCCTTCCTCAATCCCAATAATTCTCAAATTTGGCCTTTTCATGATATCCCATAGTTCTTGCAGATTCTGTTCATGATTTCTCACCATCTTCTCTGTTTGTTCAACTTTGTTTTCGAGGTTAAATATTTTTTCTTCAATATCTGAAGTTCTGTCTTCCAGCTGTTCTATCCTATTGGTTATGCTTTCTATGGAGTTCTTAATTTGGTTTATTGTTTCCTTCATTTCAAGGATTTCTGTTTGGTTTTTCTTCAATATCACTAACTCTTTATTGAAATGATCTTTTGCTTCCTGAATTTGCTCTGTTAACTGTCGATTGGTGCGATCGTTCAATGCCTGCATTTGCTCTTTCATCTCATCGTTTGCTTCCCTAATCATTTTAATTATGTACATTCTGAACTCCCTTTCTGTCATTTCTTCTGCCATGCTCTCATTGGATTTTATTGATGTAACATCTAGATTTGTTTGGGGCATTTTCTTCCCTTGTTTTCTCATATTGTTCAGGGATCAGTGGGTCATTAAGATATTGCAGATTTCCTCTATCAACTTATAATGTCCCTGAAGATTGCTAGTATATCCCCTCTTATCCTTCAGTAGCCTGAAGTCTTGGAGGAGGTTGATAATGCAGAGCTCCACGAAGAAGCTGCCTCTCTAGGTGTGGTAACCCTCAGGTGGCGTATATTCCCTGCTAGTGGGCGGAGGTGCCTCCACTTGTTGACCAATGGTCATCCAATGGGGAAGTAGACTGTGGGCTGAGGCAAGGCCTGTTTGTGCCTATGTCTCTGACTTTACTGTCCCTGTGGGAAAACCTCCCCTGGCCGGGAAGAGTCACTCGGTGGGGACGTCTCGCTAGTCAGTTGCCCTCCTAGAGGTTCCCCTCAATCTACAACTACCACCTGGGCTGGGCTGTCTTCTTCTGCAACGATCCCAGGGGCCCGGACCTACGTCCTGGGCCTGGGAGCCTCACCCTTCGCAGGCGAGTCTCCTTAGGCTGCCTCTCCCAGAGAATCTGCCCGCCGCCCTGGAAACTTCGCTCCGCCCCTAGGCGTGTCTCTGTGCGGCTCTTCCAGCAAGAAGCCACCTAGCTCCTGGGACCCTGCTCTGCACCAATCGCCTGGCTATGCAGCCCCTCCCCTGAGCCACCACCTGGAGCCCCGTACAATAGCTCCGAGACACAGAGACCCGCCACACACCTCCTCCTCCGGACAGCCGCCCGGTTTCCGATGCAGTCACTAGGAATCCAAACAACTCGCTTCGGGTCTCCTCCTCCCGCCAACCACCCGTAGCCCTAGGCAGTCACTCCAAGTCCAAGTGACCTGCCCTGTTCCTCCTCCTCCTCCTTGGGGTAGCCCCCCAGGTGTTCAGGAACGGTGGCTCCGAGACCAGGTGACTCACCACGCTCCTCCTCCAGGCAGGCCACCGGTGTTCAGGAGCGGTTGCTTTTAGTCCAATCAGCTCACCACTCGCCTCCTCCTCTGGCAACCGCCTGTGGTTCTGATGCAGTCACTCCCAGGCTAAGCGTCCCACCGCTCTCCTCCTCCAGGCAGGCCACCAGTGTTCTGGAGCAGCTGCTCCGAGTTCAAACAGCTCGTCACGCAGCTCCTCCTTTGGCAACCGCCCGCAGCTCTGATGCAGTCACTCCCAGGTCAAGCAATACGCCGCGCTCCTCCTCCTCCTCCGGGCAACCTCCCGGCACTCAGGAGCGCTCGCTCTGGGTTCAAACAGTTTACCACGCAGCTCCTCTTCTGGCAACCGCCTGTGGTTCTGATGCAGTCACTCCCAGACCAAGAGTCCTGCCGCGCTCCTCCTCTTCCTCCGGGCAGTCCCCCGGCGCTCAGTAGCGCCCACTCTGAGTTCAAACAGCTCACCACGCAGCTCCTCCTCTGGCAACCGCCCGTGGCTCTGATGCAGTCACTCCTAGACCCAAGCGACCCGCCGGGCCTCTCCTCCTCCTCCGGGCAACCCCCCGGTGTTCGGAAGCGGTCACTCTGGGTCCAAACAGCTCGCCACGCAGCTCCTCCCCAGGCAGCCACCCGGAGCCCCAGCGGCTGCTCGAGTCCAAGCGCTATGCTGAGCCGCCTCCTCTACGATGATCCCAGTTGTCCGTGTTTACCGCTCCAGCGGGGGGAGGGGCGTCTCGCCGAGCAACTCCACTTCACAAATTCCCTGCGTTCCGGGGCTACCACCCCATCCGGGACGCCTCCCCAACAGGAGAGACTCACCCGGCAGCTTTGAGTTGGTCCCAAGTCTCTCACTATCTCCTCTTTTGAATCTTGCGTCCTGGAGCAGCGTGAAATGCAGCCGCCCTCTAGTCCGCCATCTTGGCCCGCCCTCCATGTTGATTTTGAATGCTAGTACTTTGCTGAAGTTGTTAATCATCTTTAGAAGTTTACTGGTGGAACTTTACTGGTGGAGCTTCTAAGTTTAGAATAAAATCATCTGCAGACAGAGGCAATTTGACTTCTGTTTCTATTTGAATCCTTTTATTTACATTTCTTGGCTAATTGCTGTGACTAAAGTTTCAAGAACAGTAGTGAATAGGAATGATGAGAGTAGTCAGGCTTGCCTATTACCTGATTTTAGAGGAAATCTTTTCAGGTTTTCACTATTCCTTTCAATGTTGGCATTGGGTTTCTCATATATGGTCTTTATTATGTTAAGGCAAGTTCCTTCTATGCCTGGTTCCTTGAGTATTTTTATCATGAATGCATATTAAATTTTGTCAAAGGATTTTTTTGCATCTGTTAAGATTCATCCTTGAGTCTTTTTATGTGGCGGATTATGTTTATTGATTTGCTTATGCTGAAACATCCTTGCACCCTTGAATTGAAACCATCTTGATCACAATGTACAATCTTCTTAATGTGTTGATGAATTTGATTTGACTTGCTGATATTTTATGGATTTTTGCATCCATGTTCAGCGAGGTTTGTAGTTTTCTTGCCCTGAAGTGTTTTTATTTGGGTTTTGTATCAGGTTTATTATACTGGCTTCATAAAATGAGTTTGGAAGTGTTTTTACCCTTTCTGCTTCATGTAATAATTTTAGGAATGTTGGCATTTGTTCTATAAAGCACAGATGGGATTCAACTGAGAATCTATCTGGTCCCAGGCTTTTCATTGTCGGAAGTCATTTTTTTTTCTTCCAGTCCTAGGAATTGAACCCAGGGCTTTGTGCTTGCAAGGCAAGCACTCTACCAACTGAGTTGTATCTCCAGCCCTGGAAGTCTTTTTATTACTGTGCCAAACTCATTGCTTGTTATTTTTCTGCTTGGATTTTTTGTATCCTCTTGGTTCAATTTTGGTATGTTGTTCATGTCAAAAAATGTCTATATTTTCTGGATTTTTCAATTTATTTTCCATTTATTGGAATATATGCCTTCAAATTAATCTCTATTGGTATTCTGAATTTCTCAAGGGTCTTCTTTAATATCTCCATATTTGTTCTTCATTTTATTCATTTGAGTATTTTTTCTCTTTCTTTGGTTATATTGACTAAGAAATTATTGATCTTCCATATCTTTTTCAGAAAATCAATTCTTTAGTTTTTCCTTCCTATTTTTTAATTCTCTATTTATTAATTCTGTATTACTTTGATTGCAGCTCTGAATTTAAGAATGATTTGTTCTTACTTATAGAAGAGCTCAAGATACATGAGTACCTAATTTATTTGGAATCTTCCTAATTTTAAATATGGGCAGTTATAGCTATAATCTTTCCATTTACAACTGCTTCACTGTGTCCTAGAGATTTTGATATGTTGTATTACTATTCTTATTTGATGCTTAGACATTTTCAGCTTCTTCTCAGACTCATTTGATGATCCACTCATCATTAAAATGTGTATTGTTCAATGTGCATGTCTTTGTATACTTCTTGTGGTTTTCTTCTTGCTTTTGATTTTTAGTTTCATTCCATTATCATTGGAATCGGAGACATGGAATTATTTTAACTTTTTCAGAGTTGTTCACACTTGCTTTGTTTCTTAAAATATCTACTTTCAAGAAAACTGAAAGTGTATTCAGCTGTTGTTGGATGAAATATTCTGTAATATCTCTTAAATCTATGTGATTTACTGCTTGATTTATCTCTGTAGTGTCTTTGTTGATTTTGTGTTTAGATGACCTTTGTATTAGTTTGAGAGAGGTATATTGGAATCACCTGATATTATTATATTGTTCCCTAAATGAACCATTACCTTGTATAGTGTTTCATGTCATTAGATGCACCAGAATTTGGGTCATAAGTGTTTATTATCTTTATGTTTTCTAGCCATGTTTTTTCATTTATCAGGATGTGGAAATATTTTTCTCCTCTAATTTTGCTTGAAATCTGCTTTGTTAGGTATACATAGGTATTCCTGCAGGCTTTCAGTTTTCATTTACCTGAAATGTCATTTTTCATTCTTTTGCTTCTGAATATCTTTGACCATAGATATGTTTCTTGCAGGCAACAAAAATTGGGTCTTGTTTTTTTAGTCATATCTTATGAACTTTGTCTATTATTTGGACAAATGAGACCATTTATATTCAGTGTTATTATAGAGAGAAATGTGTTTTTTCTTGTCATTTTGAATTACATTTAATGTTTGCTTCTATCCTAATTGTTACATGTTCATCCTCACTTCTCATGTAGTTTTTTCTCATCTAATATTTCTTGGTTGTTTTATTCTTTTTCTATGTGTATAATTCTTCTAAGTGTCTTCTTCAATGCTGGCATAATAATAATGAATCACTGTCATTTATGGTCATCTTAGTAGGTTTTATTTTCTTCAATTCTGATAGTACAATTCTGATGGCTTATTGGATATAATGGTCTTGGTTGGCTGGTATTTTCTTTCAATACTTGGAATATATTATTCCAAATCCTCTCACAGCTTAGGGTTTCTTTTGAGAAATGGGATGTTAATCTGTTTGGTTTTTCTCTAGACATGAACTGACTTTTAAAATTGTAGAAGCATTTAAAATCCCTTCTTTGAACTGAAATTTTGTCAGTATAATTATAGTAGGATGTGAAGAAGTTCTTTTCTAGTCTATTTGAGGTTCTAAATTCTTGTGGTGTCAGGAGGTTCATCTCATCTCAAGGCTTGATGCATTTTTCTGTTATTATATCACTGCCATAACTGTATATAATCCTTCTTTAAAGTCTGAGCATCAATTTTGCCTCAGATTTCTTGTAAATTATAGTTTCTTATTTTTTTCTTTAATACTGTCTGATTGTTCAAGAATGTCCAACTGATGTTCAAGCTCAGACATTCTGTCTTCTACTTAATCTAATGTATTGGAAACACTTTCAATTTAATTTTTGATTTGATTGATTTTGCCTGTCTTTTCCAAGATTTCTGTTTAGTTCTTTTTCGGTATTTCTATATGTTCATTGAATTTGTCATTTATATCCTGTACTGACTTCCTTAATTTATAGTTATTTTTTTGAATCAACTTAGAATATATTAGTTTTTCCAAAATCTTTGTTTTGAAATTTTTTACCCTGCATTTCATCCTTTTTGATATTTTTAGAATCTGCCATTGGTGAATTACAGACCTTAAGAGTTTTCTTATTACACTGCTTTTTGATATCACTTTTATTCTTATATTGAGATTAGCATATCTATTGAGATGAGTTTCTCTTCCACATGTATATGAGTGTATTCTTAGTGCACAGCCTTCTTTTGGCCAAGCATTCTGGGATATCAGGTTGTTGTGAAATGTTGAATACATTCCATGTTGGTTTTTTAGTATATTTACTCTGCTAACTTTCTGGTGCTGATTAGTAACCAAAGTGAACATTCAAAGTTGTATGGTATGTCAGAGCATGAGGATTCTATGTTCTCTGTAGTTTTCATTGTATCTTTCTAGTAGACCAGACAGTTGTGTTGCATGTAACTGTCCATGATTGCTCTTCTAGATTTGGCCACTCTGAATATCCCAAGAGTGTATGGGAGTAACCTATGTTGAGGTCTTTGTGTGATTTCTCTCTGCTGTTGCTGTAGAAGCAGATGTCCATAGTTCTCAGTGTGGGGTTCCCCTCTCCATTCTTTGTGTGAACATATTGCTGAAGTTTGAGCATAGCTAAATTATGTGTGGAACAAGGTTCACAGTCTCTTAGCTGGATTGGGGTATAACTCAACTGCAGAGCATATTCTCCACCAATTTGAAGTGTCCCATTTCATACCCAACAACTTCAGAAAAGGGGGGAACAAACAACAGTAACAGTAAGAGTGAACAATCTCCAACATCCAAGTAAATACCAGGTGTCAGTTGTGATATGTACAATACTAATAATCAGAAAACCAGAAATGATGGTGTCAGAAATTGAAAGAACCGTAACAAACAGCAGTGAACTACATTTAGCATTAAATACTAAGTGTCAGCTACAATATCCACAGTAGTAATAACTGCAGAATCATGAATGCTGGGAGTGAGATTATATAAACTAAGTAGTTTTAAAAGTTGACAAAATACAATTCATTTCAGAGGAATAAAATGGGAAAAGAAGGCAAAAGAAGGGATAGAATATTCCACAGGTGAAACAGATAAAGAGGAGAGTTTCCAAGTGAAAGCTATAAAAGGGGGGATTAAAAATATTTGAAAATGAAACAAAATAGATTGACGGAAAACAAGAGTATTTAACTATTATAGGGTGAAGCTGATAAAATCAAGCAGACAGTAAAAAAAAAACACTAACTCTCAAAGATCAAAACATAAAATAAATTAAATGAGAAAAATTTCTTTAAATATGTGTAACATGAACCAATCGACTTATACAACAAAAACAAAAGCAAAAAATTCTTAATAAAAAAATGAAAGAACTGTTTTGTACTGAGGTGGCCAAAGCTGTGGACAAGGACAGATATTTACTGCCTATGCCAGAGTATCCTTCATTCTTTTTTTTTTCTTGAGATATGTATCCCTTAGAGAGATCAAGCGCTGGGTATGCTTTATTCCTTACTCTTGTGTTGCCCAACAGGCTACTGGCTGGAATGGCCTAGGTTCAAAGCTGATTTAGATTATCTGTCACCTTCTCTACTCACCTGTGGGGTAGTATGAATGGGAAGTACTGTTGTCTGCTGGAGTTTGGTTTAGACAGACTAGACTGAGCATTCCCAGGTTGGGACTGACATGGAGTTCTAAACAGGAAGATCTGGTGGGTGATATCTAACTCTGTGTGTAATTTTTGGGTGGCATCTTCTACATAGATATTAGGTCAACACACCCCTAGGGTTCTGGTGGATGCTCATCTCTGTTGGGCACCTTCCATTATTGCAATCAATGGAATTTTTAATTTAATGCCTAGAATGTAGTACAAGAAATGTCCTCTTAAAGAATTATGCTACCTTGCTACATTAATGCTTGTACCACCAAATCCACCCAGAGAAAACAGTGAATAGATTGCATTAAGAAACAGAAATCAAAACAGAGACACAAAATGCACCCCAAAACATTTGACATTCAACATTTTGTGACAAACATCTCTAATAAAACATAAGAGTATAAAGTTGATCCCTTAATGTGCTACAGCCATAGCATGCTTTATCCCTTAGATTAAGGGGCTTAGGAGGTCTGCAGGGTGTAGACAAGTGGAAAACCAGGCATCCTATGCAATCTTCCCTAATACTTTCTGTTTGCCTCCTAAATGAGGTTTGTTTGCCTGTTTCTTTCATATAACTGGGTTTTTCATTTTAAAATTGACATGAGTAAAATTGGTTAGATACTCAAATAAGTCTGATACACATGAATAGAATTAAGACACAGATATCAATAAAGCTAGGGAGCAAAATCAGTAATTTGGTCTTACTCTAATCAACTGAGGAGATGTACTTAGGTCAGAATTGCTTAGGTTAATTATAGTTTTCTTTCTCCATGAAAGCAATATTCTAAATGAGCTTTCTTTGATGAGTTTAAATCTTATTTCAGTTTGTGATGTGTCCTACTACCATGAAGAACAGAGCACTCAGCTTAGGTGTGGCACATAGTAGCTGATCAATACATTTTTGTGTTGAATGAACTAGAAGAAGCGTCTAGAGGTCTAGAGAAGTAGATAATTGCTCATATTAATAATTTTTTGATAAATTAAATAAGATTAGGGGATTAGATCCCTTTATAGGTCCATTTCCCACTTCTAAAATGATACAATATGACAGTAGCATGGATTTATTATCATGTTATGCATCACACCAATGATAACACAAGCTATATTCTACACTCTCCAAAAAGGACAAATATCATATGATTAAATGGAATGTAACTAAAATGACACACAATCTCATCATTGACCATATGTTTAGAACACTTATGAGAATTGAATGGAGATGTATCTGAGATCGCTAGTCAGGTGAGATACTCTGGTTCAAGTTGGTCCACAGAACTGCACTTTGAAGTAGGTTTTCTGGGACTGAACATAAGCATCAACTAAGAAAAAAGTTTGGGCTCCAGCCCCCAACAAATCCAAACAAATAGATGACTGCAAAGAACCCACCAGTTTGTCTGTGGTAGATATCAAAATCAGAATCTCCAAACGTGTTGATATAATAAAAGAGGTTTTACAAATCTCACAATCAATTTCTCATGTCCTAGTGAAGTATGTAAGTTCTTTTCAATTTGTGTAGCCCTTTGAAGATGTAGGGGCTGATTAGTTTCTGATAATTATTCCCTTAAATATGTTACTGTGTTCATTCTTTCATTATTGCTCTTTGTTTTTGTGCCCCCATGATGACTTTTATTTTGTTCATATTCTTGATACTGTGCACAGACTAATAGGTGAAGAGAATTAAAGTGAGTGTACTTTTAATTATCATGACCAAAGTTACATTATTAATGATCTGTAATGTATTATTTACAATGGAACATTTCCACACATAAGGGCTTTTTAACAAAGGCTATGTCATTGAATGCCTCTTTCAGAACAGTCTCAGGTTTATTCATTCTGCACAGTATCAACATGGTGAAATTATAGTGTGATGGCCTTATATTAATATTCTACTTCCTCTCCTCTGCTATGCTTTTTAATGAGAGACTTGCATTTGTATGTTACCCTGTCAGCACCCTGCATGCTATCAGATTACATGTTTTCCCACTATCCAACCACTTTATATGAAGCCTTCCAGAATTTGAATATAAAATCTTAGTTAGCAAGTGTTTTACCAGCACTAGAGTATTTGTATGCTAATAAATGAAAAATAGTTAAAATAATAAAAAGAATACAAAGATAGTTATCCACATAGCCCATGCATGTTATTGAAAGGAATCTTTTGAAACTATCAAGTTATAAGTTTGTACAGGTTTGTAGTTCACAGTTCCTGCCAGCAGCTCATGTCTACTAATGTCAGTGAGGATGTTGTAAGCCCCATTGTAACTCTTCCTTTGTGATGGCTGCATGTTAGAGAGCAAGTTAAATGATTTTTCCAGCTTCCTTGAGTCTTTTCCTGGCATCCAGCTTCACCTTGACAGCCTTCTCTGGCCACTCAACTGTGCCAGAGGCCACACAGTGTGAAATGACACTTGCCGTAGGTGACTGGTGATGCAGACAATATGCAGTGGACCAAAGAGTGCACAGTCTTCCTTCCAACTAGATTAATCTTTATGTAAAAGATTAATTTTGGCATCAAAATCTAGTCCTCGGTCTGGCTTGTTCTCAACACATGGTCCCTCATTGTGCAAGTGACAGATGAAGACAGAGATTTCACCAGTAACTTGAGTATGGATTAGAAAGTTCTGTCCTAGGGAGAATCCTTACTCCCTCCCTCAGGATATAATGGCAGAAAAGGTGTTTCAGATCTAACAAGCTTAAGCGATAAATGAGTATTACTTTGCGTTAGCTATGGCTCTTTTTCCATAAGAGCAGTGTACTAGTTTCCTGGGTGGCCATAGAAAAGTACCACAAACTGGGGGCTCATGCCACAGAAATTGTTTTCTCAAATTTCCCCTTTTTATATGGGAGACAGTCATATTGGACTGGGGCCTATGCAATGTCCTCATCTTAACTTGAATGTCTTCAAAATCTCTCTTTCTTTATGGGGTCATGTATGTTGGTATTGGGTTAAGATGTCACAATCTTTTGGGGGACACATTTTGACCAATAACAATTCACAAATTAGTCTTTAAATGTTGTGAAATATTACAAAGTCCCTTCTTGCTGGTTGCTCTAATGACTGAATAACTCTTTGTTCTAATTGGTCTTGCTGACTCTGTCAATAAGAATCTTTTTCTTTCCTATGTTTCCTTTTTGTTTTTCCTGTTTAATTTTCTGCCAATGTCTTTGCTAAGAAATAATTGCCCATTTCTGTTCTTAATCCTCTTGGCCTCTGTAATGTATACTGTTCTTCTCTTTTTAACTTTTCATTTTCTTAAGCTTTTAATGTTTCTGTGTTAGATACTACTTCTCTGTCATGGGAGTTTATTTTGTTGATTTTTATCTTTTCCATCTCACAAATCCTCTTAATGATTATCTGAGCTTGGCAAGACTCGAAATACATGAATGCACTTCATTATTTTTTTAAATTCTTTTAAAAATTTATTTGTATTGTAAACAAATGGGATACATCTTGTTTCTTGGTTTGTACATGAAGTACAGGCATACCATTTGTGTAATCATACATTTACATAGGGTAATAGTTTTTGACTCATTCTGTTATTTTTTCCCTCCCCCACCCCTCCCACCCCTCTTTTCCCTATATACAGTCCCTCCTTCCTCCATTCTTGCCCCTCTCCCACCCACCATTATGTGTCATTATCTGCTTATCAGCGAGTTCATTCATCCATTGGTTTTTTGAGATTGGCTTATCTCACTTACCATGATATTCTCCAGTTTCATCCAGTTGCCTGCAAATGCCATAATTTTATTATTTTTATGACATTAATATTCTGTTTTGTGTGTGTGTGTGTGTATATATATGTATATGTATATATATATATATGTATATATACATATATATATATATTTATCACAGTTTCTTTATCCAATCTTCCATTGAATGGCATCTAGGTTGGTTCCACAATCTGGCTATTGTGAATTGAGCAGCTATGAATATTGATGTGGCTGCATCTCTGTAGTATGCTGATTTTAAGTCCTTTGGGTATAGGCCAAGGAGTGGGATAGCTGGTCAAATGGTGGTTCCATTCCAAGTTTTCTAAGGAATCTCCACACTGTTTTCCAGAGTGGCTGCACTAATTTGCAGCCCCACCAGCAATGTATGAGTGTACTGTTTTCCCCACATCCTCGTCAACACCTATTGTTGCTTGTATTATTGATAATTGCCATTCTAATTGGGGTGAGATGGAATCTTAGGATAGTTTTGATTTGCATTTCTCTTATTACTAGAGATGTTGAACATTTTTTTCATATATCTGTTGATTGCTTGTACATCTTCTTATGTGAAGTATCTATTCATTTCCCTAGCCCATTTATTGTTTGGGTCATTTGTGTTCTTGGTGTAGAGTTTTCTGAGTTCTTTATATATTCTGGAAATTAGATTCAGGTATGGAAATAGGAGGCTTGCTCTGAATCACACAGTGGTGTTGTTGGGGCTGGTGTGGGGGTGATAGGGAGTGCTTGAACCTGTCAGCATGGCTTGTTTTCCAGACTTACTATGGGTTGATGGACCATCTGGAGTGTGTCAGTACTCCTGATCCTACAGAAATGCTCATGAGGCCCTAGGCAGGGACTAGGGTTTCCCTAGTGACTCTAATTACAGAAAGAGTTAAGCTCCTTTTTTCACCAGGGAGCAGCTCCAGGGGCAGGTGTTGTTAGTTGTTCCCCACCTTCCATGGGATAATCCAGAGTTCCCTGTGGAAAGGACAAGCCTCCTGTTTGTGGGAAGCACATACATGCTAAAGCTGAGAGATGCCTGATTTCTCTTTAGCAAAGCATAAGAAATCCCCAATTGTCCTCATGAACCACAATGAGGAACAAAGAGAAGGAGTCATTTCAAGCACCCTTTCATCAGCTTCTTGTGAACACCTGAGCATGGAAAGCCCCTCATGCAAAGGAGAACTGTGCAAGGACTTGCTTCTGCCCTTGGGAGGGAAATGTTGAGTGTGTCATCCACACCTAGGGAGGTGCCAGCACTGTGCAGGTGTCCTTGGGGGCATCTGATGTCAGAGGATGGAAGGGAGAAACTGCTGTTTCACTGGGCTGTGGTGTTGAACTCTCCTTTGTTGTAGAGGAAAAAGAAACATTTCTCAATAATCCTGAAATCTATGACAATACTAAAAGAGGTGGAAGTGTGCAGGGCAGAGAATCCTTTTCAGAAGACAATATGCCTTCCCTCCATAATTCTGATTGTGAGGAATTTTTGATTAGGGATGCTGAGCCTACAATGCATTATTGGAAGAAAATTTGAAAAAATCATCTTCATTACACATATAAGTTTAGTAATATGTTACTAATATTATTTCAGATAATATTTTGGAAAGTACACACTAAATTGAATTCAGAGTTGAATCCCATGGAATTATTAGGTAAATGTTAATATAATAAGAAAAAATATATTTATATTATTTGCATTTTCACCCATTATCATTTTATTCATGAATTTTAGTGAAGTTAAGAAGATAAAGACATCAGAAAGTTCACCTTGCTCACACTCATGGTTTTCATCACAATTCAGTAAGTAATGGGAATTTAATATTGTTTGATTAATGAGCAAAACAACTTCATGTAGGTTTCTTATCTAATTAGCAGCTGCAGATAGAAAATCTTGTATTTTATAAGGTTTCAAATGTTCCTAATTAGGTCTTTCATTCTTTTAGGTTTGTATTTTTCCATTCAAGGTATTCCTTGACTCCTAGCCTCATCTCATAACCACTGTTCACAATTCCATGGAAACTGCTTTCCTTCCTCGTGAAAATGACAAGTGAGAGGTGCTGGTTGCTGGTGGTTCTCAGTCAGCAAAGCTGGGCTCTGGCAGGACACTGGACTCAGCCGGTCCTGATGACAAAGCAGGTTCCCATGTCCTTCACTC
The DNA here is from genome assembly GCF_902686445.1 of Sciurus carolinensis. Taxonomy (NCBI): domain Eukaryota; kingdom Metazoa; phylum Chordata; class Mammalia; order Rodentia; family Sciuridae; genus Sciurus; species Sciurus carolinensis. Next base: position 14,589,150 of record NC_062227.1, read on the forward strand.
CCCAGGCCTCTCCATCCATCTCTGTGGCTTCTCACTGGAGTCAAATAGGATCCCACAAGGTCAGCAGCCTCTGTAGAGTGGCCCGTTCAAATCTGCTGGAGACAACACCCTCTTGCCTCCAGAGCCAGCACTAGCCCAAGGTGAGAGGGGGGCTGTCGGTTCAGGGAAATGACCTCTTAGAGTGACTCCTTCTGCTTGCAAGTATTGCCCTACGTTACCACTCCCTATAGTATTCATTCATGTACTCACCAGTACTTGTGGGCATATTCCAAGTGCCTGGTATGGCCCACAGCTTCCCATGATCTTGTACTTGGAAGAAGGGGGAGTGACAATGAATACATACTTAAATACCATAGATAGCAGTGGGCCAGGCATGCGCATGAACTAGGAAGAAAGACCTGGCCCTCCTGGGGATCATGGGAGATGTTTGGGATGGGAATTCAAGGAGAAGTCCATTGAGAAGGAAAGGATCCCTGTAGATTTGGGGTGTGGGCATTTCAAGCACAGGGAAGTCAAGCAGGATTTCTGGGAAGGAACAGCATGCAGAATGGTTCAAGGAAACCCCCAGCATGGATGGAGTGCCATGGGGCAGGGGCATAGTGAGACTGAGGCCCCAGAGGCCCCATGAGCCACACCTTGTAGTACTTGGGGCACCAAATGTGAACCTGAGGTTATTATACCAAGGTGAACTGCACAGGATGATTTTGAGGAAGGAGTGCCTCACATTGCTTTCTCTGTTGGGATATGGAGTCTCTGTGAACAGGAAAAGAAGAATGGGGGAGTATAGGGAAGGATTCTGGGCTACTGATGAGGAGGGTGTTGCAGGGTGTCCAGGGGATCTCTCACTCGCTGTGTTCCTGACATTCCAATCTGCTTCCAGATATGGGAGACTGAGCCATTTCCTCTGTCTCCCATGCAACTTGGAGCACTGTTCTGAAGGATGAGAACAGAGGGTAGAGTCTCAGTGCAAAGAGAGTCTGGCTGTTCCCTTGTTATAGCCCAGAATTAAGAGCTCTCATATTTGCAGCTGGATGGCTGAGGGGTTATTAATAATTTTGTGTTTTCTGTCCTGTACTGTACAATTCATAGTGACAGAAAATTCTTTCTCTATTAAATCAGGACTTACTCCACTCACAGTGTGTATTTTGTAGCAGTTTCTCAAATTATATATATATATATTTTTTGGTACGTGTGTGTGTGAGAGAGAAAGAGAGAGGCAGGAATGGGGAGGGAAGAGAGACAGACAGACTAACTTCATACTTTATCTTAGTGGAAATTTCTCTTTTTCTTTCCCACTTTCTCTATTTACACTTGTAATTCCATAGATTCCTCGCCATCTTTTCTGCATATTTTGCTTGTGTGGATGGCTAGGGTAATGGTTGTATGAACAGTCCCTGGGTGCTACTGTGAGTCTAGATTCCTCTTTGCTCGTTTATTTCCTTCCTAGTGTCCATTAGCTGTAGGTCTTTATCATGTTTCCAAAGTAGTCAACCATCCTGAATTCAGTTCTTGTCTCCAAGGAATTTTTTTTAAAAAAATGGCATTCATACATTTGACAAGATAATAGCTAAAATTGGACATATAGGAAATTTCTCTCACTGGAGCCTGGCAGCATTTTATTCGAGTTACAATTTGTGATTCTCTGACTGTGGGTTAGAACTGAGTGTGGTGTAAACCTGTATAAGAAGGAATTTTGTAGTTCTTCACTTGGAATGCACTGTTTTTCTGTTCAGAGGCAGTGACATTAGAAATGCTCGAAGTTCCTGAGGATTTTTCCAAGCTGAAAACACCATTTGGGATGTCATGTTGACAGTGTATCAGTGTCTCAGGTTTTTGTTGGCAGGAAGTGGCTGGTGGTGTCCTTCTTGTACTTCTAGGTGGCTAGGTGGTTTCAGGTCCACATGGAAGGAGGAATAGATGTATGGTCTCTGTGGGATGTAAGTCTGTGTGTGTCAAGTCTCCATGGGAACTTTGTGAGGCATCTGTGTGACATCTGTGTGATCTCTCAAAATCTATGTGAAGTGTGTACAAGGTCTCTTTTTGTGGTCTGTGAGGTCTCTGTTTCTGTGTGGTGTCTGTGTACTATGTCTTAGTTAGTCTCTGTGATGAGTTCTCTGTGAGGAATCTGTTGTACATCTTTGTGGAGATTGTTTCTCCAGTATCTGGAACTCTGTGGGAGGTCTCTGTGAGGGGTCACTGCATGAGGACCATGTGGCAGTGAAAGGTTGTGGTAGTGTTAGGTATCTCTCTGTACAAGCCTGTGTCAGAGTTCTCTGTGGGAAGTGTGTATCAGGGGTTCTTTGATGACCCTGAAGTTGTATTGTATCTGAGGGAGGTTCTTGTGTTTCTGTGACTACTGTGGTGGAGGTTCTCTGGTAGTCTCTGGGGCAGACACCTAGCTGGGTCTTTGAAGGGCTCTGTAGAAGGCTCTCACTTCTGTCAGACAGGGAATTCTGTGAGAATCTTTCATGAGGGTCTCATTGTGACTTTATGGGGTCTCATTGTTGTTGACATTAGTGCCCCTCATAAATGACAAGGGTTAGAAAGCAGAGGGCACAATGTCTTCTTCCTTAATGCCTCTGGCTGTCCATCACTGTCGCTATGTGTGTCATTGTCTCCTCCAGATCCCTGTGTCCATGTTTAGCTCTTCTGCATCAGAAATCTGCCTCTCTGTGTCTTGGAGGACACTGCAGGGTCAGATTTAAGGACCCAACTCTCTTGTAGTCCATCTGGTTTCTGGGCCTATTCTTGATGCTTTGCCCACCCTGCGGTTTTCTCTGGTTAATGAGTGGCCTCTAGGGCCTGTTCCTGCACCAGGAGTGGCTGTCTGAACCCTCACGGTCATTACTTTCTGGCATGAGATTAGTTCCTCGCCCATGTCATCTGCCTTGGTGGCACGTCCTGCCTAAGACTCTCCATCAGGGATCAGACAGGGCAGAGGGAGTGGTGTCATGATGACTGGCACATCCCCTTATGTTTCCTTTTTCATTTTCCAGGCTGGCGTTCTTCCCATTCACCACAGCCTGCATGTGAAGCTCATGCTACTCTGCCTGCTTTCCGGGCTCCACCCTTTCCAGTTCTCCACATCCCACTCTCTGCCCACAGTTCACCCTGTAGATAGTTATGTCTTTATTTTCAGTGATTGAACCCAGGGGAACTTAACCACTGATTTACAACTCCAGCCCTGCATTATATTTTATTTAGAGACATGGTCTCTGTAAACTGCTTAAGTCCCCAATAATTTTCTGAAGATGACTTTGAACTTGTAGTTGTCCTGTCTCAACTGGGATTGATTACGTGTGTGCACCACCTCGCCAATATGGAGAGTGTGATTGCATGCATACATGTGCCCACAGACACCAAGTCTCTTTAACCACCTCTAAATTCAAGGCCAGGAAACCACCTTCTCTCCAACTTTTGTGGTCCTTTTGTGGCATGGGAAGCTACTAAGTCCCATGGTAACCCTGTACACCAGTCCCTACAACCCACTAAATTGAGGGTGGAGGGAAAGTCTGATTCTGACCTAAGGGGGTGGGGTCCTCATGGAATTGTCCCATCTTGAAGATACGAAATATATTGTATGATTTTTGTAATGATGAAATATCATGAATTTTTAAGGTGTAATGAAGGGATCTAATAAAAGTGTAGGTACTTAATGCTCCTGTCACCTCTGTGCATGTCCAGTCTCTTCTAGAATCCATTTTAATTTAGAACAAACGTGACCTTATTCACTATGACCCAGCACAACAGACTGAAGCCTTTTTAGTAATAAAAAACAGTATTATAAAGCAGTTTTCACCTCATTTAGGACAAAGCTATTATCAAACAAAGGATGGACTCACACGGGGACAATTTTTCTCAGTAAGGTCTCAGTTATGGGGAAAACTTTGTCCCAGCAGGACAGGAGTAAGAAACATGTTGATGTTGAATAGACAAGAAACGTCTCTGCAGAGCACAGTGTCTTGGACAGTGGACATTGTGGCCCGAGATACCTGCCACCCTGTGCCTATGCTGGCAGGGGCTGGCCAGAGGTGCAGAGTCCTTCGGCAGCAAGTCCTGATTGTTGTCCTTTCTGATCCACCTGTTCATAGGATGGCTGTGGCCTCTGGGGCTGGCCTGGTGACCAGAAGTCATAGCTTCCATCACTCTCGTTTTGTCCATGGAGGAGGAACCCCTGGAATAGTGGGCTTGCCTACCCACAGGTGCCTGGGTTTCCTCTTTGAGAATGTTTTTCTTTGAGGCAGATGGGTCATGATGAAAGCCCATTTTCTGTTCTATGAGCCATCCAACAGTGTTCTTGAGTACTTGGGCTTCTGATGTCATGTTATCTGTAAAGAGTCGGCTTGTGACTGACCGTCGACTTTGGGTAGAAGTTGATGGGGTCGTGATTTTGGGTAGGGAGTTGTCCTGTCCTTTGCCTTTCCAGGGGAATATATACTGAAGAAAGTTCTTTATTCTGTCCCCAAAGTGCTTCTTTGAGGGAGCCTGAGAGGACTTCTCCCCTACAGTATCATGTACTTCCATTACAGGGACAGAGGGGCCAATTTCCCCGGCACAGGAGGGGCTCTCTCCTGTGAACCTGTGTTTTTGGCCTTGTGACCTGGGCCATACACTCTCCGCTCTCTGGGCAGTTGCCCTAAACTTATTTGTCTTCCACTTCCTGGGATCCTGGAGTTGAGGGCTCTGGGGCTCCTGCAGGTCCTGGCTGCTCTCTTCACTGGTTAAGAGTCCGTACAGCCCCTGGGAAGATGGTACCCTGCTACTAGACATGCAGAGGGAGCTGGACAGTCTCTCCTGGGAGGCTAGGATGTCTGCAGCCAAGAGAACCTCAGAGGCACAGTCCTCATGAAACATTTCAGTGGCATAGTCTTGCAGGATGACACCAGTAGCCAGAGCCTGAGGCTGGTTCTGCGGCTCAATGTGTGATTTCAGGAATGAGAATTCCTGGTCTTGGGAAATAGATCTTCTACGGGGAGAGGGTGTCTTACTGTTTCCCCGAGATTCTAAATTTCCCAGATTAATATGAATATTTGGGGAGTTTGACGTCTTCCTGATTTCCATGGAGACTTCCCAGTCAGAACACTCCTCATCATCCTCAAGCTCTTTGAATTCTTCACCTTTTAAAAACTGGGATCCTACCCCAAGTGATGAGAGACTGTGGCATGAGGCTTGTGAGCTCACACCTGGAGTTCGCAGTGGATCTTGTGTGCCCATTTCAAGGCTGAGACTTGGTTCCAGGGTGTCTCTTCCAGTACTGAGGAGAGCATCACTGTGCCAGTTTCTTCCCACAAGAATGTAACTGTGAGGCTGAGAGGGTAGGCTGCCCTCTTGTGTAGATGATGAAGCATCTGAAAGCCCACAGATGTCACCAGATGCATTTGTTCTCAATGACTCAAGTGAAGGGCCAGAGAGAGGACACTTCAGGGTGGAAACTGAAGGTTTTGCAACCTCCTTGAATCCTGGACCTTTGTGAATGGATTTTCCCAGGTCATTGGTATCATGGGCAATGGAGTCAGCCCTGGAGTTACAGGAGGCTGAGGAGGGAAGGGGAGGCTGTGGAAGTGGGGAAGCCTTAGAGTGTTTCATCTTGAACAGATTCATATGCTTGAGGATCTTGAGGGGTAGGCCCCACCTGTGCCTCACCCTTCGACTTGTAACATGTGCCTCCAGCACATGCCAAGTGCCAGCATCAAGGAGGGAGTGCTCCTGGGAGGTGTTTCTGAAGGCTTCCTCACCTTTGAAGGAGGGTCCATTCCCAGTTTTTTCTTGGGTGTTTGACTTTCCAGGTGGGGTAGAGACATGATGAGTTCCACACCTGGAAAGACCAAATCCCACAGGAATCATGCCTTCTTGAAACATGTCTGGCCTCTCTGAACCATTCTCCTGTCCAACAGGGCTGTTGTCATGTGTAAACTTGGAGGTGCAGGAAGACCCACAATGATTCTCTGCCTGACCTGTTCTTGGGACTTTGCCCCAGGACTCCTTCAGATTGAGATATGGGTAGATGTGGGGAGGTAGTCCATATTGGTGGTGCATGAACCTCTTTTGAAGGTGTTGCTCCAGTTTTTCCTGGAGCTGAAGGCTGAGGAAATCTCCTGGGGACTTGTTGATGGGCTTGTGCTCATCGGAGGCCCTGTTCTCCAACGTGAGATGACAGAAGACATTCTGAGACTTTTGGACCAAAGATGGTAAACCCTCTGTACACTGTAATTGTTTCCTGCAAAGGTGATATTCTAGGTGTTGAAGAGAAAAAGGGGAAAGCAGCTGGGTCCCTTGTTGACTTGTCTGACCTGAAAATTCATAGGCAGTATTGAAGGGAAGGTGGAATGGCATGCTTGTGAGAGAGGATTTGATATGGTCCTGATTCTGGATCTGAGCCAGTGATGAGGACTGGGGCCAGGTCAATGTGGGAGTCACAGGTTGGAGTTGGATAACAGGGTGGAGAAACAGCTGGGAGTCAAAGTGTCGTTTGGGTTTAGTGAGCACCAGCTCTGGAATGTAATTCGGAAATTCATTGAATAAAATGGAGGAATAGTCTGCTGAGGCTGCAGACATGCTGAGGGTACCCACCAGGTACTCGCTGTGTAGAATGGGGAGGCCCCAGAAAATCTGGCTGCACTTCTCCTGTAAATGGTCCCCCAGCATATTGGTGTAAAAGTGGTGGTGAGGGAAAGAAAGCTGCTGTGGCTTTCCTTTTGTGTTGGGTTGAGGGATGGTGATGTCCTGATCCCTGCCCAGTGACTTTGGTGCACTTTTCAGAGAATTCAGGGGGTGGTCTGATTCATCTTTTGTCTTCTCCTTACAAATGTTCTGTTCTTCTGCCTTGTTGATTGATATTTCTAGCAGTTTCTGCACATCAGGGTTAATGAAAGAGGTTCCTTCAGCCTCTTCCCTGAGAGAGTGGATGGTTTGCCGAGGATGAGTCCTCTGGTGCGTGGGAATTATGGTGTCTCTGGACTTCACGTTGTTTGTCATGGGAGAGGCACCAGACTGTGGCAGCCATCTGAGACCATGAGGGGGATGAGATGGGTAGGTGGAGGGGACATGGCCTGAGATTGCAGGGAAAGGAGAAGGCGATGGGACAGGAGACAGGCATTGGACAGGTGAAGGTGATGGGAGAGGAGGAGGCCATGGTTCTGGAGGAGACAATGGGACAGTAGGAGGCCCTAGCACAGGAGAAGGTAATGGGTCCAGAGATGGTAATGGGACATGAGCAGGGGATGGGACAGAAGAAGGCAATATGACAGAAGGCAGTGGAACAGGAGATGGCACTGGTACAGAAGCAGGCAATAAGCATTTAGGTGATGAGGAACTCTGTGGGGTGGTTCCCCATGAGAGTGTCCTTGAGTCACAATGAGGAGTCAGGCTGGGGCCTGGAAGAGATGGAGGACAGGCCATGGTTTCAGGAGGATGAGATGGGGGAGAAGAAAGTCCATGTGACTGAGGTGGGTGTCGTTGCAGAGGAATCACTGACTGTGGTGACTGAGAGGCACTCAGGGATGAGTGTGACCCCTCAGACAAGGAGGAAGTCATGAAGTCTGGTGAGGAGGTGGAAGGCAGAAGCAGAGGGTGCTTGTGCACCAAAGACGGGGAAGGCAAGGGGAAGAAGGCAGTGGCCAGAGCATCCTGCACAGGCAGTGTTTGTGATGGGTGGACTGCATCTGTCTCTGGTTGCACTTTCCATCTGGGTCATCTTGTAGGACATGGTGAAAGCTGCTGTCTTCACGAAGCTTCCCTTGGTGGCTGCAAGAGATAGGAGGCAGAGGCTGTAGCTGGAGCAGATTGGACCAGGAGGTAGGGCAGGTGGGAAGGGACAGGCACCTGAGATGTATAGCCTCTCACTGACACATATTCCATGTTTACAAAGCCCTTACTCTTTCATACCCCAGAGCTTTAGTGAGATCCTGCCCCATGAAAGCTTTGTGTTTTGGGATCATATCATAGGCAGCAGTCAGAAGGATACAGGAAGAAGTGGAATGTTACTTACCTCTGTAAAAGGGAGACCAGATTATCAGTCTCTTCCACTTCCCTCCAGCAATCCCTGTAACCTGAAAATGGAGACTGGGTTATTGTGGAGAGGGAGGATGAGTAGAATGTTCATATGGGGAAGATTGTGTGAGAGTTGTTTCTGGACGGCAAGCACCAGTGTTTAAGGCCACATTACAGGGATAGGAAGGCACACAGAAATGTTGCACTTTGTCATTTCCTTCCACCTCCACTAATCTCACTGTACTCATAATCACCCTGTGGGGAAAAAGATTGGACCATCTGAAAAGGAATGGGTCTTAGGGAAGTGAGAGCTTGTCCACACTTTGACCAGGAAGTTCCCACTTTTAAATCCAGACAATATGGCTCCCCGATGGCCCATAGCCTCATACTGGATCTCACTCATCCCTGGCCCACCACAGCTTCATTGTGAGCACAGAACCTGAGAAGTGTCTCTAGTCTGATGATTTTCTTCCCAGAATCCTCCTTCTCTTGTCCCTGCAGCTGACATTATCTGGGATATGGCTTCAGTCTCTTGGGACAGGTTACAGTAGGTCACCTCTAGGCTGGGAGGGCAGGGCCTTACCTTTAACAATGCCACTCTTCTTCCTGTTCTTGCTCTGTCCCTTCTTCACCTTTGGCTGCTGAGCAACATGAAAGAAAAAGAGGCTGGTGCCCCATTGACCCTCTGCTCTCCTAGACCCATTGTAGACATTCCATGTTTCTGAACAGCAAAACTATGTACAGTTAGCTAGTGAGGACCACTTTAAGAACGTTTTTAAAGTGGCAAAATATTTTATGTTTCCTCTTTGGAAAACAAAAAGAAAATTTTCTCTCTAAACTGCACCATGGATGTCCTCAGTCAGTGCTCCTCCACTCAGGATCAGACTCATTTCCACAGGCTCTTCTAGGCTGCCAGGCAAGATTCTGCTCCCTGATGCCAGAGGTGCCTCCAACCTGTGATGGAGGACCTCAGGGCTCAGCACAGCCCTCACATCAGTCAAGCACAGAGGAAAGACTTTTTTTTCTGAGACGCCTTCCAGGAGAAGTTGACTGATGGACCAGTCCTTAAGCCTCTCCTTCTCCACAGATTCCCAACTCTCTCAGGAGTCCAGACCTCAGACTCTGAGTCCCAATGTGTGTTTTTCTCTTGATCCTGCAGCTCACCACTTGGATAGTCTGGGAGCTTCAGATAGGAGAAGACCTAGTTCAAACCCCCTCCCTGCCTTGCCCCACCTGTCCCAGAATGATGCTCTGTTCTGCCCTGAGATTTCTGTTTTTTGAAGTGTCTCTATTTATTTTGGAAAAGAGTAAAGAAGAGTAGACAGTAGAGAATCTAGTTTTGGTGGGTCTGGGCAGAGGGTTTCTTACCTTGAGTTTTTCCTTTTTCCTTGGTTTTGGGAAAGATGGATTACCCTGGAGGCAGGGTAACAGGAGGAGAAAGAGCCCCAGTCCACACACAAAGCCAAGGATCATATCCATTGCCCAGGTGTTGCAGCTGGGGTTCAGCCATGAGGCACTAACGCTATTCAGAGAAAAGAGAGCATTCTCCATAATGTAAATCGCACTGTCCATTTTGGACAAATGTGTCCTGAGAGGCCTCTGCAGCAAAGGGGAGTACATCCCATGCCTGTATCACAGGGCTGTGCTGTCTCATCACAAAGGGATCCTGAGAGCAGGGGAGGGTCAAGAAAAAGAGGCTTCACCACACCCTTGCCCCACCCTCCAGTCCAGCATGTCCTCACCCTCCTGGGACTTCCAGATCCCGACTTCTAATTCCACCTGCTTGCCCTGCCCCAGGAGGCCTTAATTCATTTCCTGTTGTTTTTGTCTCATACCCAGACATGATGAGCTTCCTTTTAGATCTCTCCTTAGCTTCCTCAGTAGTACACTGTTTGGATATTTGGTTGTTTCTGTGGTTGTTATTTTGTAGGGATTATTACTTTCATGTTCTCCTCTCTCTGCTGTTCGAGCTTTCTCACTCAATATTTTCTTTCCTTGAATCAACTCAGACATAGAACTGAAATCTGTTCTTTACTTACTTAGTTTTGTGCATTTTGAAGAAAATTTCTTCATGATTGTTTTCTAATTAATTTTATTGTCTTCATGTAGAGGGCCTTGAACAACACAACAAAAACCTAAATTAAATATACGATTATTTCCAATCCAGAAGAACAGGTACAGAAAATGAAAAAAAAAAATCTTCAAGGAAATTTTTGAATGTTTCTCGTGTATTTTCTTCAACTGCAGTGATTATTCTTCAAATTTGCTGAAGAAACTTTTGGGATTTTCTGTTTGCACACACATACATGCAGACATAATCCAGTTATTCGTGTGTGATATGCATTTAAAAATGCATTGTATAATGTGTGTAGGAATGGCTCTTCGTTTTGATTTTACAAAGGGGAAATATTGAATCCAGAGGTCTGCATTTTATGTCAAATTTGGTAAGTTTCTAGCCCTTGTTTTCCAAGAGGTTTTTTTTCCCCTTCTCCCTCCTTTCTCTCTGAGTCTCTCTTTGCATGTGTGTAGGTAGCCTTGCTGATGGGGATGTGGAGGTCAGGGCACCACTTGCTGGAAAGATCTCTGTCCTGTGCTGGTTTGTTGGCTCTGCTCCTTTACTATACACCAACTGACTAAAGTGATGTGGGTCTCTTTCTGTGCAATATATTCTAATGCTTCATTGCATTTCTTTTCTACTTTCATGACATATTTAAATCTGTAGTTGTCATGTAATGTTTTTCTGATTTTATTATTACATTAGTGCTGTCCTGTTAAAATGAATTAGAAAATAGCTCTTTTGCTTTTTATCTTTTTGGATGAGATTAACCAGAAGAATATCTTAAACTGGTGGAATGGCCTTATTGGTTCAGTATCTTTGATAAGTTACAGTTCTGTTCAGATTGATAATTTCTTTTTGTGTTAAATCTGGCATATTTGGTTTACAAGTAAGGAATACATTTTATGTAGTTTCTTGAATTGAAGAACATGACATTCTTTTGGTATTCATTGACTATCTTTGTAATATCTATGGAATCATATTGATGCCACCCCTTCATTTTCTGATCCTCATCATTTATTTATTTTTCTTTGATACATTGTCTGTGCAGCAAACCCAGTGCCTCACATTTGCTAGGCAAGTGGTTGTTCTACCACTGATCAATGATCCTGATCCTTTAGGCCTATCTGGCTCATATGAGGAGATTGTAGTAGACTGCTACACTGATGATCCCCAGTGAATCACATCTCCCAGAAAATATCCAGACCCTTGTGTGGGTCCTTGTGGTAATGAGTTCAAGCTTGGCAACATGATTTGCTTTGGCAACTGGTCCTTTATTGAGTTCATGTAAGAGAGGCCAGAAAGGAGCTTATACATTGGTATTGCTCTCTTAGAAACTGCTTTCTTCCTTGGAAGTTCATTCTGACCCAGTGGAGAATGAATGATCCTCAGGTCTCTGCCTTCCAAGACCTCACTCCTCACCCTTGCAAGGCCCCGGATATGTGGGTGAAGCTTTTTTAGACCCTCTAGGTTCAGCCAAGTCACCAATTGTAGATTCATGAATGACTCAGGAAAAACTAGCTCCAGAAAGCAAAAGTCCTAAAATTATGGTGTTTGAAGTATCTGTGTTTATTATGCAGCTGTAGTCAACTGATGTCTCCAACACTGATAATTGAATAGGATTTAAAATAGTCATGTTTACTATTAAAATCCTTATGATTGTTCATGTATTCTCATGTTAAGATTTTTCTCTACATAAATTCTTTTGAAAATCTGTTGCATTATTTGCATTGTGTTATTTCTAAATATTAGATTTCAGTGTAAATTAGGGAGATTGTTTTTAACATAAATTTACATTTCTGAGATCCAAGATGGCGGACAAGAGGCTGACTGCACCCCCAGTCGCTCCAGAACCCAGGAGTTAAGAAGGGGAGGCATTGAGAGACTCAGACTGAAATAGAGCCACGGGTGAGTCTGCCCACTGGGTAAAGCTCGCCCGGGTGGCAGGCCCAGATAGAGGTGGCTTATCGGAGCAGGGCAGGGCAGCTAGAGTCTTCCACAGGCAGCCCTGCACACTCCGGCGCTGGGCCCCGCCCACACAGCCAGCTTCTCCAGGTTCTCGGAGCAGGCCCCCTAGTGAGAGCCTTTCTGACCAGAACAAGCTCCAAGTCCCGGAGCCAGCGCTGGCGTACTCCGCCCGCAAGCAGCTTCAGGGACCAGGGACAGGGCAGCCAGAGACTTCCACAAGCAGCTTGGACCCCTGCAGTGGGAGGTGCCTTTCAAGGCTAGCTTCTCGGAACAGACCACCCAGTGAGAGCCTTTCTACATAGAGCCAGCCACAAGTCCCCGAGCCAAAGGAGAGCTTCGATCCGCAAGCAGCCTCTGGGATCAGGGCAGGGCAGCCAGAGACTTCCCCAGGCGGCTATGCCCACTCCGGCCGCAGGCTCTTTCCACGGGGTGATCCAAGATGGCGGCCTAGAGGGTGACTGCATCTCCAGTCGCTCCAGAACCCAGGACTCAGGAAGGGGAGGCTTTGAGAGACTTGGACAAAAATAGAGACACAGGGGTGAGTCTCCCCCACTGGGCGAAACTTGACCTGGGCAGCAGGCACAGATAGGGGTGGCTTATCAGAGCAGGGCAGGGCAGCTAGAGTCTTCCCCAGGTAGCCTTCCACACTCTGGCGGTGGGCTCCTCCCACACGGCCAGCTGCACGGTGCAGGCCCCCAGTGAGAGCCTTTCCGCACAGAGCCAGCTCAAAACCCTGGAACCAGTAGGGGGCTAGGGGAAGCTTTCTTTGGATGCACAGCATTATCAAATTCCTCCAAGACATCAGGCTACTGAAGGCTGGGAGGTGATACACTGGAAATCTACCGGGACACTATAAGCCAATAGAGGAAATCTGCAATATCTCAGGGTCCCACTGACAGCTGACCAATATGAGAAAACAAGGGAAGGAAATGTCCCAAACAAACCTAGATACTACATCAATAAAACCCAATGACAGCACAGCAGAAGAAATGTCCGAAAGGGGGTTCAGAATATACATAATTAAAATGATCAGGGAAGCAAATGAGGAGATGAAAGAGCAAATGCAGGCATTGAAGGAGGAGATGAAAGAGCAAACGCAGGCATTAAATGATCGCACCAATCAACAGTTAAAAGACCAAATACGGGAAGCAAGAGATCATTTCAATAAAGAGTTAGAGATACTGAAAAAAAAAAAACAAACTGAAATACTTGAAATGAAGGAAACAATAAACCAAGTTAAAAACTCCATAGAAAGCATAACCAATAGGGTAGAACACCTGGAAGACAGAACCTCAGATATTGAAGACAAATTATTTAATCTTGAAAACAAAGTTGGCCAAACAGAGAAGATGGTAAGAAATCATGAACAGAATCTACAAGAATTATGGGATATCATGAAAAGGCCAAATTTAAGAATTATTGGGATTGAGGAAGGCTTAGAGAAACAAACCAAAGGAATGAACAATCTATTCAATGAAATAATATTAGAAAAAATCTGAAGAATGAAATGGAAAACCAAGTACAAGAGGCTTAAAGAACTCCAAACATACAAAATTACAACAGACCCACACCAAGGCACATTATTATGAAGATACCTAACATACAAAATAAAGACAGAATTTTAAAGGCCGCGAGAGAAAAGAATCAAATTACATTCAGAGGGAAACCAATAAGGATATCAGCAGATTTTTCAATCCAGACCCTAAAAGCTAGAAGGGCCTGGAACAACATTTACCAAGCCCTGAAAGAAAACGGATGCCAACCAAGAATCTTATACCCAGCAAAACTTACCTTCAAATTTGACGATGAAATAAGATCCTTCCATGATAAACAAAAGCTAAAGAATTTACAAAAAGAAAGCCAGCACTACAGAATATTCTCAGCAAAATATTCCATGAGGAAGAGATGAAAAACAACGATGCAAATCAGCAACAGGAGGCGCTAGCCTAAAGGAATAGCCAAATGAAGGAGAAACCAAATCATGTCAAAAACAAATATGAGTCAAATGACTGGGAATACAAATCATATCACAATAATAACCCTGAATGTTAATGGCCTGAACTCATCAATCAAAAGACATAGACTGGCAGATTGGATTAAAAAGAAAAATCCAACAATATGCTGCCTCCAAGAGACTCATCCTCATAGAAAGAGATACCAATAGACTAAAGGTGAAAGGATGGGGAAAAACATACCATGCACACGGACACAGCAAAAAAGCTGGAGTATCCATCCTTATTTCAGATAATGTGAACTTCAAACCAAAACTAGTCAGAAGGGATAAAGAAGGACATTACATGCTGCTTAAGGGAAGCATAAATCAGCAAGACATAACAATCATAAATATCTATGCCCCGAACATTGGCTCATCCATGTATGTCAAACAAATCCTTCTCAATTCCAGAAATCAAATAGACCACAACACAATAATACTAGGCGATTTTAACACACCTCTCTCACCACTGGATAGATCGTCCAAACAAAAATTGAATAAAGAAACTATAGATCTCAATAACACAATCAACAATTTAGACTTAACGGACATATATATAGAATATACCATCCAACAAAGAATGAATACACTTTCTTCTCAGCAGCACATGGATCCTTCTCTAAAATAGACCATATTTTATGCCACAAAGCTACTGTTAGCAAATACAAGAAGATAGAGATACTACCTTGTACTCTATCAGATCATAATGGATTGAAATTACAAATAAATGACAGAATAAAAAACAGAAACTTCTCCAATACCTGGAGATTAAATAATACACTAATATATGATGAATGGATAACAGAAGACATGAGGAGGGAAATAAAAACATTCTTAGAAGTAAACGAGAACAAAGACACATCATATCAAAATCTCTGGGACACTATGAAAGCAGTACTTAGAAGAAGATTTATTTCATGGGGCGCACTCAATAAAAGAAGTAGAAATCAACTAATAAACGACTTAACACTACAGCTCAAAGCACTAGAAAAAGAAGAGCTGACCAATAACAAAAGTAGTAGAAGACAGGAAGTAGTTAAAATCAGAACCAAAATCAACGACATTGAAACAAAAGAAACAATTGGAAAAATTAACAAAATAAATAGTTGGTTCTTTGAAAAAATAAATAAAATTGATAAACCCTTAGCTACACTAACAAAGAGAACGAGGGAGAAACCTCAAATTACTAAAATTCGGAATGAACAAGGAAAATCACAACAGACACGACTGAAATACAAAACATAATTAGAAACTATTTTGAAAATCTATACTCCAACAAACAGAAAACCTCGAAGACATCAACAAATTTCTAGAGACATATGAATTACCTAAACTGAACGAGGAGTACATACACAACTTAATAAACCAATTTCAAGCAATGAAATAGAAGAGGTCATCAAAAGCCTACCAACAAAGAAAAGTCCAGGACCAGATGGGTTCTCAGTCCGAGTTCTACAAAACCTTTAAAGAAGAGCTCATTCCAATACTCCTCAAAGTATTCCATGAAATAGAAGAGGAGGGAACCCTCCCAAACTCATTCTATGAAGCCAATAGCACCCTGATACCTAAACCAGACAGAGACACATCAAGGAAAGAAAATTTCAGACCAATATCCTTAATGAACATCGACGCAAAAATTCTCAACAAAATTTTAGCAAATCGCATACAAATATATATTAAAAAGATAGTGCACCACGATCAAGTGGGTTTTTTCCAGGGATGCAAGGTTGGTTCATCATTCGGAAATCAATAAATGTCATTCACCATATCAACAGACTTAAAGTGAAGAATCACATGATTATTTCAATAGATGCAGAAATAGCATTCGATAAAATACAGCATCCCTTCATGCTCAAAACACTAGAAAAAATTGGGGTAGTGGGAACATTCCTTAACATTATAAAGGCCATCTACGCTAAGCCCATGGCCAATATCATTCTAAATGGTGAAAAACTGAAAGCGTTCCCCCTAAAAACTGGAACAAGGCAGGGATGCCCTCTTTCACCACTTCTATTCAACATCGTCCTTGAAACTCTAGCCAGAGCCATTAGACAAACCAAAGAAATTAAAGGAATATGAATTGGAAAAGAAGAACTCAAACTATCCCTGTTCGCTGATGACATGATTATATATTTAGAGGAACCTGAAAATTCCACCAGAAAACTTTTGGAACTCATAAGTGAATTCAGTAAACTAGCAGGTTACAAGATCAATGCTCATAAATCCAATGCATTTTTATACATAAGTGATGAAACTTCAGAAAGAGAAATTAGGAAAACTACCCCATTCACAATAGCATCGAAAAAAATAAAATACTTGGTAATCAATCTCACAAAAGAGGTGAAGACCTCTACAGTGAGAACTACAGAACACTAAAAAAAGAAATTAAAGAACACCTTAGAAGATGGAAAGATCTCCCATGTTCCTGGATACTCAGAATTCATATTGTCAAAATGGACATACTACCTAAAGTGCTATACAGATTCAATGCAATTCCAATTAAAATCCCAATGATGTACCTTGCAGAAATAGAGCAAGCAATTATGAAATTCATCTGGAAGAATAAAAAACCCGGAATAGCTAAAGCAATCCTCAGTAGAAAGAGCGAAGCAGGGAGTATTGCAATACCAGATCTTCAACTCAATTACAAAGCAATAGTAACAAAAACGGCATGGTATTGGT